>NW_028158090.1:0-30236 GCF_964263955.1 Coregonus lavaretus
AAGCAAATTACGGACTCCTCTTTGAATCTGCGTATTCCTCCAGGGCTTAGCTGTCCTGGATCTGCACAGCTCTGCGAGGGCCTGGGATCGGGAGAGACACTTAAGTGTTTTAGTACTATATCTCTTGACACAATGATGAAAATAATCATGGCCTCTAAACCTTCAAGCTGCATACTGGATCCTATTCCTACTAAACTGCTGAAGGAGCTGCTTCCTGTGCTTGGCCCTCCTATGTTGAACATAATAAACAGCTCTCTATCCACCGGATGTGTACCAAACTCACTAAAAGTGGCAGTGATAAAGCCTCTCTTGAAAAAGCCAAACCTTGACCCGGAAAATATAAAAAACTATCGGCCTATATCGAATCTTCCATTCCTCTCAAAAATTTTAGAAAAAGCTGTTGCGCAGCAACTCACTGCCTTTCTGAAGACAAACAATGTATACGAAATGCTTCAGTCTGGTTTTAGACCCCATCATAGCACTGAGACTGCACTTGTGAAGGTGGTAAATGACCTTTTAATGGCGTCAGACCGAGGCTCTGCATCTGTCCTCGTGCTACTAGACCTTAGTGCTGCCTTTGACACCATCGATCACCACATTCTTTTGGAGAGACTGGAAACCCAAATTGGTCTACACGGACAAGTTCTGGCCTGGTTTAGATCTTACCTGTCGGAAAGATATCAGTTTGTCTCTGTGAATGGTCTGTCCTCCGACAAATCAACTGTACATTTCGGTGTTCCTCAAGGTTCCGTTTTAGGACCACTATTGTTTTCACTATATATTTTACCTCTTGGGGATGTTATTCGAAAACATAATGTTAACTTTCACTGCTATGCGGATGACACACAGCTGTACATTTCAATGAAACATGGTGAAGCCCCAAAATTGCCCTCGCTAGAAGCCTGTGTTTCAGACATAAGGAAGTGGATGGCTGAAAACTTTTTACTTTTAAACTCGGACAAAACAGAGATGCTTGTTCTAGGTCCCAAGAAACAAAGAGATCTTCTGTTAAATCTGACAATTCATCTTGATGGTTGTAAAGTCGTCTCAAATAAAACTGTGAAGGACCTCGGCGTTACTCTTGACCCTGATCTCTCTTTTGACGAACATATCAAGACTGTTTCAAGGACAGCTTTTTTCCATCTACGTAACATTGCAAAAATCAGAAATTTTCTGTCCAAAAATGATGCAGAAAAATTAATCCATGCATTTGTTACTTCTAGGTTAGACTACTGCAATGCTCTATTTTCCGGCTACCCGGATAAAGCACTAAATAAACTTCAGTTAGTGCTAAATACGGCTGCTAGAATCCTGACTAGAACCAAGAAATTTGATCATATTACTCCAGTGCTAGCTTCCCTACACTGGCTTCCTGTTAAGGCAAGGGCTGATTTCAAGGTTTTACTGTTAACCTATAAAGCGTTACATGGGCTTGCTCCTACCTATCTTTCCGAGTTGGTCCTGCCGTACATACCAATACGTACGCTACGGTCACAAGACGCAGGCCTCCTAATTGTCCCTAGAATTTCTAAGCAAACAGCGGGAGGCAGGGCTTTCTCCTATAGATCTCCATTTTTATGGAACAGTCTGCCTACCCATGTGAGAGACGCAGACTCGGTCTCAACCTTTAAGTCTTTACTGAAGACTTATCTCTTCAGTAGGTCATATGATTGAGTGTAGTCTGGCCCAGGAGTGTGAAGGTGAACGGAAAGGCTCTGGAGCAACGAACAGCCCTTGCTGTCTCTGCCAGGCCGGTTCCCCTCTCCACTGGGGTTCTCTGCCTCTAACCCTGTTGCAGGGGCTGAGTCACTGGCTTGCTGGTGCTCTTTCATGCCGTCCCTGGGAGGGGTGCGTCACTTGAGTGGGTTGAGTTACTGACGTGATCTTCCTGTCTGGGTTGGCGCCCCCCCCTTGGTTTGTGCTGTGGTGGAGACCTCTGTGGGCTATACTCGGCCTTGTCTCAGGATTGTAAGTTGGTGGTTGAGGATATCCCTCTAGTGGTGCGGGGGCTGTGCTTTGGCAGAGTGGGTGGGGTTATATCCTTCCTGTTTGGCCCTGTCCGGGGGTTTCTTCGGATGGGGCCACAGTGTCTCCGGACCGCTCCTGTCTCAGCCTCCAGTATTTATGCTGCAGTAGTTTATGTGTCGGGGGGCTGGGGTTAGTTGGTTATACCTGGAGTACTTCTCCTGTCTTATCCAGTGTCCTGTGTGAATTTAAGTATGCTCTCTCTAATTCTCTCGTTCTCTCTTTCTCTCTGAGAACCTGAGCCCTAGGACCATACGTCAGGACTACCGGGCATGATGACACCTTGCTGTCCCCAGTCCGCCTGGCCTTGCTGCTATTCCAGTTTCAACTGTTCTGCCTGCGGTTACGAAATCCCTACCTGTCCCAGACCTGCTGTTTTCAACTCTTAATGATCGGCTATGAAAAGCCAACTGAGAGACCTGAGCCCTAGGACCATACGTCGGGACTACCGGCCGTGGTGACTCCTTGCTGTCCCCAGTCCGCCTGGCCTTGCTGCTATTCCAGTTTCAACTGTTCTGCCTGCGGTTATGGAACCCCTACCTGTCCCAGACCTGCTGTTTTCAACTCTTAATGATCGACTATGAAAAGCCAACTGAGATTTATTCCTGATTATTATTTGACCATGCTTGTCACTTATGAACATTTTTGAACATCTTGGCATGGTTCTGTTATAATCTTCACCCGGCACAGCCAGAAGAGGACTGGCCACCCCTCATAGCCTGGTTCCTCTCTAGGTTTCTTCCTAGGTTTTCGCCTTTCTAGGGAGTTTTTCCTAGCCACCGTGCTTCTACACCTGCATTACTAGCTGTTTGGGGTTTTAGGCTGGGTTTCTGTACAGCACTTCGAGATATTAGCTGATGTAAGAAGGGCTATATAAAATAAAATTGATTGATTGATTGATTGATTGATCGAGAAAAACACTCTCGTGCCCCCAACTGCTCTTCAGGCACTTGCAAATAAGTAGGCTAGGCGAAATTGTCTGAACCAGCTAAGAATTTAACATTCTCGACCAGGGGCGGTGTGTTCATTAGGGCGATATGGGCGACGCACTGCCAAACGGGAAAAGGAAGGGATTTTTTTTCTAATCAATTATATCACGGCAACAGTAGTTATCAGTGTTCTAATCTAGACGTCTGATCTGCCACTAAATGTCCAATCAGGCTAAAGTCGTGCTTCAAATGGCCCCGCCCCTTTTGGGGCGATTTCAGTCAGGTTGAAAATCGCCCAGGAGTCTCTCATAGACTATCATGTAAAATCTTTTTTTTTTTCAAATATCAGAGCTTTCAATACAATCTCTGTGGGTTCCGGGAGGGCTTGCACTTACGCGCTTTCGTCATACGTAACATAAGTAACCATGAACATAACTAAGAAAAGAGCGGGTAGCAGCGTCAATCAATTCACGTACAACTGTCAAGATGGCTAGCTTTGCGAGGCAAAGATGAAACTGAGGGCTCCACCAACCCTGGTATTTTTCTTGGACTTGTCAACTTTGTGGCACAATTAGATGAGGTGTTTGATGACCATCTTAAAAATGCTAAAGTTTTCAAGGGCACATCAAAGACCATTCAAAACGAGCTACTGGAGTGTATGCTAGCGGTCATGAGGGAACATATTGTGGAGGAGGTGAAGTCGGCGAACTTCGTAGCTATCCAAGCTGACGAGACCACGGACGTTTCTACACAGACACAGCTGGTGCTTGTGCTGAGGTACATAGATAGCAACCACAAAGTGCAGGAGCGCTTTTTTGAGTTCCTTCCCATCTCGGAATCAACCTCAGTCTCAATCGCCAGTGTGCTTTTGGAGAGACTGAACGGTCTTTTTGCCGACGACGAGAAAGTCAAACTCATTGCGCAAGCTTACGATGGAGCCAGTGTGATGAGGGGAGAGAAGGCTGGTGTGCAGCAAAAGGTGCGTGAGCATTTCAAGAATGCCCATTACGTGCATTGTTATGCGCATCAGCTGAATTTGATCATGCAGCAAGCTAGAACAGTTTCAGTACAAGTAATGTAGCCTCTCTCTCTCTTTGTCCCTCCCTGTCTGTCTCTTTAACACACACACGCCCAAATCAGTTCACAGTTGATGTTGTTTAAAATAGTTATTTTTCATTTTTTTTAAAGTAAAAAATAAATAAAAAAATCTGTTCATGTTCATTTTTACAAATCTATACAATTGGCCAGAATATGGTTGTTCATATTTACAAATCTATACAATTGGCCAGAATATGGTTGTTCATTTTTACAAAGCCATACAGATAGCTGTGTTTACCTTTTCTAGAAATTATTTTCAAATTCAGTTTTCAGGCAAAATGTCTATCACTGTTCATTTTCACAAATCTATACAAGAGGGCAGAATATGGAAGTCTATAAAAATTTCTTATTACCAATAACTTGCATCAATGTTTTCAGTAGCCTCTATCAAAAGCTCCTGCTTGCTTGTTGTGAATTATGCTCAGGTGCACATATTTCCAATTCAACCATGAGGCCTTTTTGAAGCAAGTAATGTGTATATCAGTATTGACTTATATGCTGCCCCTGTCTTCATGTTGTTGCTGGACATATCTTTTTTTAAATGTGTGTAGGTCACCTAAATCATCAGAAAAATTGCCCCCCCTGAGAATTTTTTCAGGAGCCGCCACTGTTCTCGACACAGTTACGTAATTTAGCAGACGCTCTTATCCAGAGCGACTTACAGTTAGTGAGTGCATACATTTTCATACTGGCCCCCCGTGGGAAATGAACCAACAACCCTGGCGTTGCAAGCGCCATGCTCTACCAACTGAGCTACAGGGGAGTACAATTGATAACACAATTTGACACAATTTGCATTCTAAGAAAGTTTTATTCAAAATAATTATTTTTCATTTAAAATTATACATAATATGAAGCACAATGGCTGCATTTACACAGGTGGCTACATTCACGAATTAGTCTTATGACCAAACAGATCAGTTCTGAAAAAGACCTGATGTGAAAAGATCTGATGTGATTGGTCAAAAGACTAATTAGTGAAAAAAAGATCAGAATTGGTCTGCCTCTTTGAACACAGCCTTAGAATGATCACATGATATCGGCATTCCTTCAATTTCACAAATACACGGACACTCGGCCTTGGACATATCATAGTCTACAATACATACTAGATTATCTATTCAGTTGTAGTGATTCTAATAGGCCATCCATCTATAGCTTCACAATATATCAATATAGCTTTGTAAATTACGCAGTGCTGTGGATAAACAGCATGACAACTTGTCTGGAAACCCGATGTTGAATTGCATTGAATTCTGCCAGGCAGAAATTAGCGTTTGAATTAGGAACGTTTCCTCTCGTGACCTCTACAAGCCAGAATGTTGAATAAAATTATATTTAACGTACTTTACTGGTTGTCCGTGCGGTTGGTCCTTTTGGCGGTAGGAATGTGAGACAATATACAGTGTGCATTCTGAAAGTATTCAGACCCCTTAACCTTTTCCACATTTTGTTCGGTTACAGCCTTATTCTAAAATTGATAAAATAGTTTTTTCCCCTCATCAATCTACAGTCGTGGTCAAAAGTTTTGAGAATGACACAAATACTAATTTTCACAAAGTCTGCTGCCTCAGTTTTGATGATGGCAATTTGCATATACTCCAGAATGTCATGAAGAGTGATCAGATGAATTGCAATTAATTGCAAAGTCCCTCTTTGCCATGAAAATGAACTTAATCCCCAAAAAACATTTCCACTGCATTTCAGCCCAGCCACAAAAGGACCAGCTGACATCATGTCAATGATTCTCTCGTTAACACAGGTGAGAGTGTTGACGAGGACAAGGCTGGAGATCACTCTGTCATGCTGATTGAGTTAGAATAACAGACTGGAAGCTTTAAAAGGAGGGTGGTGCTTGAAATCATTGTTCTTCCTCTGTTAACCATGGTTACCTGCAAGGAAACACGTGCCGTCATCATTGCTTTGCACAAAAAGGGCTTCACAGGCAAGGATATTGCTGCTAGTATGATTGCACCTAAATCAACTATTTATCGGATCATCAAGAACTTCAAGGAGAGAGGTTCAATTGTTGTGAAGAAGGCGTCAGGGCGCCCAAGAAAGTCCAGCAAGCGCCAGGACCGTCTCCTAAAGTTGATTCAGCTGCGGGATCGGTGCACCACCAGTGCAGAGCTTGCTCAGGAAGGGCAGCAGGTATGTGTGAGTGCATCTGCACGCACAGTGAGGCGAAGACTTTTGGAGGATGGCCTGGTGTCAAGAAGGGCAGCAAAGAAGCCACTTCTCTCCAGGAAAAACATCAGGGACAGACTGATATTCTGCAAAAGGTACAGGGATTGGACTGCTGAGGACTGGGGTAAAGTCATTTTCTCTGATGAATCCCCTTTCCGATTGTTTGGGGCATCTGGAAAACACCTTGTCCGGAGAAGACAAGGTGAGCGCTACCATCAGTCCTGTGTCATGCCAACAGTAAAGCATCCTGAGACTATTAATGTGTGGGGTTGCTTCTCAGCCAAGGGAGTGGGATCACTCACGATTTTGCCTAAGAACACAGCCATGAATAAAGAACGGTACCAACACATCCTCCTAGAGCAACTTCTCCCAACCATCCAAGAACAGTTTGGTGATGACCAATGCCTTTTCCAGCATGATGGAGTACCTTGCCATAAGGCAAAAGTGATAACTAAGTGGCTCGGGGAACAAAACATTGACATTTTGGGTCCATGGCCAGGAAATTCCCCAGACCTTAATCCCATTGAGAATCCTCAAGAGGCGGGTGGACAAACAAGAACCCACAAATTCTGACAAACGCCAAGCATTGATTATGCAAGAATGGGCTGCCATCAGTCAGGATGTGGCCCAGAAGTAAATTGACAGCATGCCAGGGCGGATTGCAGAGGTCTTGAAAAAAAAGGGTCAACACTGCAAATATTGACTCTTTGCATTAACTTAATGTAATTGTCAATAAAAGCATTTGACACTTATGGAATGCTTGTAGTAACATCTGACAAAAATATCTCATAACACTGAAGCAGCGAACTTTGTGAAGACCAATACTTGTGTCATTCTCAAAACTTTTGACCACGACTGTACACACAATACCCCATAATGACAAAGCAAAAACAGTTTTTTATACATTTTTGAAAATGTATAAATAAATAAACAATTGAAATATCACATTTACATACGTATTCAGACCCTTTACTCAGTACCTTTGGCAGCGATTACGGCCTCGAGTCTCCTTGGGTATGACGCTACAAGCTTGGCACACCTGTATTTGGGGAGTTTCTCCCATTCTTCTCTGCAGATCCTCTCTAGCTCTGTCAGGTTGGATGGGGAGCGTCGCTGCACAGCTATTTTCAGGTCTCTCCAGAGATGTTCGATCGGGTTCAAGTCCGGGCTCTGGCTGGGACACTCAAGGACATTCAGAGACTTGTCTCGAAGCCACTCCTTCGTTGTCTTGGCTGTGTGCTTAGGGTCGTTGTCCTGTTGGAAGGTGAACCTTCGCCCCAGTCTGAGGTCCTGAGCACTCTGGAGCAGGTTTTCATCAAGGATCTCTCTGTACTTTGCTCTTTTCATCTTTGCCACGATCCTGACTAGTCTCCCAGTCCCTGCCGCTAAAAAACATCCCCACAGCATGATGCTGCCAGGTTTCCTCCAGACGTGACACTTGGCATTCAGGCAAAAGAGTTCAATCTTGGTTTCATCAGACCAGAAAATCTTGTTTCTCATGGTCTGAGATTCTTTAGGTGCCTTTTGGCAAGCTCCAAGCGAGCTGTCATGTGCCTTTTACTGAGGAGTGGCTTCCGTCTGGCCACTCTACCATAAAGGCCTAAATGGTAGAGTGCTGCAGAGAGGGTTGTCCTTCTGGAAGGTTCTTCCATCTCCACAGAGGAACTCTTGAGCTCTGTCAGAGTGACCATCGTGTTCTTGGTCACCTCCCTGACCAAGGCCCTTCTCCCACGATTGCTCAGTTTGGCCAGGCAGCCAGCTCTAGGAAGAGTCTTGGTGGTTCCAAACTTCTTCCATTTAAGAATGATGGAGGCCACTGTGTTCTTGGGGATCTTCAATGCTGCAGAAATGTTTTGGTACCCTTCCCCAGATCTGTGCCTTGACACAATCCTGTCTCGGAGCTCTACGGACAATTCCTTTGACCTCATGGCTTGGTTTTTGCTGTGACATGCACTGTCAACTGTGGGACCTTATATAGACAGGTGTGTGCCTTTCCAAATCATGTCCAATCAATTGAATTTACCACAGGTGGACTCCAATCAAGTTGTAGAAACATCTCAAGGATGATCAATGGAAACAGGAAGCTCAATTTCGAGTCTCATAGCAAAGGGTCTGAATACTTATAAGGCATTCCTGTTTTTTGTTTTTAATACATTTGCAAAAAATTCTAATAACCTGTTTTCGCTTTGTCATTATGGGGTATTGTGTGTAGATTGGTGAGGAAATTGTTTTATTTAATCAATTTTAAAATAAGGCTGTAACGTAACAAAATGTGGAAAAAGTTACATAAACTTTTCAAAGCCTGGAAGTGCTTCCAGATTTCTATCACCTGAACCATGCACACAATATACAAATACATGAACAAGATACAAATACATGAACAAGATACAAATACATGAACAAGATACAAATACATGAACAAGATACAAATACATGAACAAGATACAAATGCATGCACGAGATGCATTCATACTTGCCAAGCTCTGCACGTGTTTATATAGTTCGGTGCTTGATTCAGGTGATGGAAATCTGAATGAGCATAATTACACTTACTTTCCTGTGGATATATTTCCAACAGACACTGAGAGACAAATTCACCTTTCAGCAGGACGATAACCTGAAACACAAGGCCAAATATACACTGGAGTTGGTTACCAAGACGACATTGAATGTTCCTGAGTGACCTAGTAACAGTTTTGACTTAAATTATAGAATGACTGCTGTCTGTTCAGAAATCAATGAAATCGTTCAGAATAGGCTACTACACCATGAGAAGGCCTATAATTTAGCGACAGAGGATCAAGAGCTGTGGACTGCGGCCTAATAACAAGGAATAGCCTGCAGTCGGGAACACGCGGCAAATCTGTCAGTGGAAAAACAGCAGGCAGACAGAACAGGCCTTTCGCAATTTTCCAAATACAATCGAGGGAGAACACAGGTTGGAAAGCAAATGGCTCCTGCAGAAAAGAGAAGACTCTATGCTGTAGACTATCAAAATATTTGATCAACTTCCAAATCATATTTTTACAAAAGAGAGAGAGAGATAGGCTTTTGGCAGGAGCGCATCCGCCATCACCAGCAAGTGAGCTGCACATCATTGGGTGAGTCAGTGAAACCGGAAAGCATTTTTAGGACTAATTTCCTCCTCATACTAAAACCTACAATAGGTCTCCACACACCTAGGACTAGGCTATTGATGGATTCAAGACGAGGTCATTTTTATTGATCGCAGATTCTCAGTTTGTCAGTGTCAAATTAGCTTGCCATTTCGATCATTTGTGTGGTATTAAAAAAGATTCTGCCAAAGTCTCCAGTCATGTAAAATGATGTAGAATTGCATGAAATGCGTTCATAAAAGGCCAACATTTTCCCGGACCCTAGGCTACTAAAAATGTTCCCCATGTGTGCAACTTCTATAACTGCCTCTACTCTACTGCTCTATGACACTACAATGCGATGACATGCAATACTTTATTATAAAGCTTCTTCTCATGCGTTCCGGTACCTCAGAACTCCCCAGGTCAACCCACTCTCGTGCTCACTTTTTTTGTTCCGGCACCTCCCGATTTACAAATTAAGCACTGCCTGGAAGTGGAGGAGGAGGGAGAGAGGGAGAGAAGATGAGAGGAGAATATAGTGGTGGAGGAGGGAGAGAAGATGAGAGGAGAATATAGTGGTGGAGGAGGGAGAGAAGATGAGAGGAGAATATAATGGTGGAGGAGGGAGGGAGGGAGAGAAGATTAGAGGAGAATATAGTGGTGGAGGAGGGAGAGAGGGAGAGAAGATTAGAGGAGAATATAGTGGTGGAGGAGGGAGAGAGGGAGAGAAGATTAGAGGAGAATATAGTGGTGGAGGAGGGAGAGAGGGAGAGAAGATTAGAGGAGAATATAGTGGTGGAGGAGGGAGAGAGGGAGAGAAGATTAGAGGAGAATATAGTGGTGGAGGAGGGAGAGAGGGAGAGAAGATGAGAGGAGAATATAGTGGTGGAGGAGGGAGATAAGATGAGAGGAGAATATAGTGGTGGAGGAGGGAGGGAGGGAGAGAAGATGAGAGGAGAATATAGTGGTCGAGGAGGGAGGGAGGGAGAGAAGATTAGAGGAGAATATAGTGGTGGAGGAGGGAGAGAGGGAGAGAAGATTAGAGGAGAATATAGTGGTGGAGGAGGGAGAGAGGGAGAGAAGATTAGAGGAGAATATAGTGGTGGAGGAGGGAGAGAGGGAGAGAAGATGAGAGGAGAATATAGTGGTGGAGGAGGGAGATAAGATGAGAGGAGAATATAGTGGTGGAGGAGGGAGAGAGGGAGAGAAGATGAGAGGAGAATATAATGGTGGAGGAGGGAGATAAGATGAGAGGAGAATATAGTGGTGGAGGAGGGAGGGAGGGAGAGAAGATGCGAGGAGAATATAGTGGTGGAGGAGGGAGAGAGGGAGAGAAGATGAGAGCAGTGAGGAGATAAAGGAATGAGACAGAGACACACCTGTGGCTTTAATACAACAGTGCCCTCTATAGTAATTACTAGGTAAGTACATTAAAAAGGTAAGTACACTAAATAGGTGTAGAGGGAAGTTGCCCCTAGACACTGATCTTGGGTCAGTTTAGCATTTTCCCCACTAATGGTTCAGGTTAGGATTGGGGGCGAAGAAGCTGATCCTAGATCTGTACCTAGGGGAAACTAGGAGCTTAATGCATCACACACAGAAACACAGCACCACCTACTGTGTGTGAGCCCGTGGTGGAACGTTCCGGGAGCGGGGCCGGTGACCAGGGTGTCTTTGGAATGTTGCAAATGGGCCAGCGTTCCCAGCGTTCCGGGGCTGACGGCGGAGAGCAGGAAGCCCATGGCGCGCAACAGAGGGATACCAGGAAGACCTACCGTAACAGCGGTATTCCCAAGATGGGATTGGTGTCCCGGAGCGGGCAAGCTCACTGCAGACACCTCAGGTGATTTTTCATGCTCCTGGAGAGATACAGGGGGTGCAGGCTTTAGCTCCAGTCAGAGACAGAGTCATGCTCCTGGAGAGATACAGGGGGTGCAGGCTTTAGCTCCAGTCAGAGACAGAGTCATGCTCCTGGAGAGATACAGGGGGTGCAGGCTTTAGCTCCAGTCAGAGACAGAGTCATGCTCCTGGAGAGATACAGGGGGTGCAGGCTTTAGCTCCAGTCAGAGACAGAGTCATGCTCCTGGAGAGATACAGGGGGTGCAGGCTTTAGCTCCAGGCAGAGACAGAGTCATGCTCCTGGAGAGATACAGGGGGTGCAGGCTTTAGCTCCAGGCAGAGACAGAGTCATGCTCCTGGAGAGATACAGGGGGTGCAGGCTTTAGCTCCAGTCAGAGACAGAGTCATGCTCCTGGAGAGATACAGGGGGTGCAGGCTTTAGCTCCAGTCAGAGACAGAGTCATGCTCCTGGAGAGATACAGGGGGTGCAGGCTTTAGCTCCAGTCAGAGACAGAGTCATGCTCCTGGAGAGATACAGGGGGTGCAGGCTTTAGCTCCAGTCAGAGACAGAGTCATGCTCCTGGAGAGATACAGGGGGTGCAGGCTTTAGCTCCAGTCAGAGACAGAGTCATGCTCCTGGAGAGATACAGGGGGTGCAGGCTTTAGCTCCAGTCAGAGACAAAGTCATTCTCCTGGAGAGATACAGGGGGTGCAGGCTTTAGCTCCAGTCAGAGACAGAGTCATTCTCCTGGAGAGATACAGGGGGTGCAGGCTTTAGCTCCAGTCAGAGACAGAGTCATGCTCCTGGAGAGATACAGGGGGTGCAGGCTTTAGCTCCAGTCAGAGACAGAGTCATGCTCCTGGAGAGATACAGGGGGTGCAGGCTTTAGCTCCAGTCAGAGACAGAGTCATGCTCCTGGAGAGATACAGGGGGTGCAGGCTTTAGCTCCAGTCAGAGACAGAGTCATGCTCCTGGAGAGATACAGGGGGTGCAGGCTTTAGCTCCAGTCAGAGACAGAGTCATGCTCCTGGAGAGATACAGGGGGTGCAGGCTTTAGCTCCAGTCAGAGACAGAGTCATGCTCCTGTAGAGATACAGGGGGTGCATGCTTTAGCTCCAGTCAGAGACAGAGTCATGCTCCTGGAGAGATACAGGGGGTGCATGCTTTAGCTCCAGTCAGAGACAGAGTCATGCTCCTGGAGAGATACAGGGGGTGCAGGCTTTAGCTCCAGTCAGAGACAGAGTCATGCTCCTGGAGAGATACAGGGGGTGCAGGCTTTAGCTCCAGTCAGAGACAGAGTCATGCTCCTGGAGAGATACAGGGGGTACAGGCTTTAGCTCCAGTCAGAGACAGAGTCATGCTCCTGGAGAGATACAGGGGGTGCAGGCTTTAGCTCCAGTCAGAGACAGAGTCATGCTCCTGGAGAGATACAGGGGGTGCAGGCTTTAGCTCCAGTCAGAGACAGAGTCATGCTCCTGGAGAGATACAGGGGGTGCAGGCTTTAGCTCCAGTCAGAGACAGAGTCATGCTCCTGGAGAGATACAGGGGGTGCAGGCTTTAGCTCCAGTCAGAGACAGAGTCATGCTCCTGGAGAGATACAGGGGGTGCATGCTTTAGCTCCAGTCAGAGACAGAGTCATGCTCCTGGAGAGATACAGGGGGTGCAGGCTTTAGCTCCAGTCAGAGACAGAGTCATGCTCCTGGAGAGATACAGGGGGTGCAGGCTTTAGCTCCAGTCAGAGACAGAGTCATGCTCCTGGAGAGATACAGGGGGTGCAGGCTTTAGCTCCAGTCAGAGACAGAGTCATGCTCCTGGAGAGATACAGGGGGTGCAGGCTTTAGCTCCAGTCAGAGACAGAGTCATGCTCCTGGAGAGATACAGGGGGTGCAGGCTTTAGCTCCAGTCAGAGACAGAGTCATGCTCCTGGAGAGATACAGGGGGTGCAGGCTTTAGCTCCAGTCAGAGACAGAGTCATGCTCCTGGAGAGATACAGGGGGTGCAGGCTTTAGCTCCAGTCAGAGACAGAGTCATGCTCCTGGAGAGATACAGGGGGTGCAGGCTTTAGCTCCAGCCCAGCACTACTAACAAACCTGGTTGAGCTAATGGAGAGTTTGTTTCATCCATAGAGATAGTTAGAGGATATTGCCATTGAGGGCTTCCACTATTTATAATGTAGTCAACTGGGTGGGGATTCCTATGGGTTGGGAGCCATCAGCCAATGATCAGAGCAATGTCTTCTTCTTCATATAGAGTGCTATTGTTTGTAAATGGCTTTAAGTTGAATGTCCGCCATCTAGTGGCCGCAATAAATAAATGACACACTAGATTTGTTCAAGACTCCAGCACTGCAGGTGGCGGTACGTCACCAATATTAGCTTTACACTTTTTTCAAACATCAAAAGAAGAAAATGGACTACTTTAAAATGGAGGCAGCCTCAATGGCTGCGCCCATGCTGTCCCCAGATACAACATTGTGACCTCTATACTCTATGGGTGTAGACTACACTACCTGGACCTGTCCAATAAGAATCGTTCATTTTTCTCTTTCCGTTGCGTGCCCTAATGAATACAACCCTGCAAATGTTTGAGGCAACTTCGTTTTCTTCTCCTATGAAAGCTACACTACATCAGTGTCAGTTAATCTTCTCCTATGAACGCTACACTACATCAGTGTCAGTTAATCTTCTCCTATGAGCGCTACACTACATCAGTGTCAGTTAATCTTCTCCTATGAACGCTACACTACATCAGTGTCAGTTTATCTTCTCCTATGAGCGCTACACTACATCAGTGTCAGTTAATCTTCTCCTATGAACGCTACACTACATCAGTGTCAGTTAATCTTCTCCTATGAGCGCTACACTACATCAGTGTCAGTTAATCTTCTCCTATGAGCGCTACACTACATCAGTGTCAGTTAATCTTCTCCTATGAACGCTACACTACATCAGTGTCAGTTAATCTTCTCCTATGAGCGCTACACTACATCAGTGTCAGTTAATCTTCTCCTATGAGCGCTACACTACATCAGTGTCAGTTAATCTTCTCCTATGAGTGCTACACTACATCAGTGTCAGTTAATCTTCTCCTATGAGCGCTACACTACATCAGTGTCAGTTAATCTTCTCCTATGAGCGCTACACTACATCAGTGTCAGTTAATCTTCTCCTATGAAAGCTACACTACATCAGTGTCAGTTAATCTTCTCCTATGAGCGCTACACTACATCAGTGTCAGTTAATCTTCTCCTATGAGCGCTACACTACATCAGTGTCAGTTAATCTTCTCCTATGAGCGCTACACTACATCAGTGTCAGTTAATCTTCTCCTATGAACGCTACACTACATCAGTGTCAGTTAATCTTCTCCTATGAGCGCTACACTACATCAGTGTCAGTTAATCTTCTCCTATGAACGCTACACTACATCAGTGTCAGTTAATCTTCTCCTATGAGCGCTACACTATATCAGTGTCAGTTAATCTTCTCATATGAGCGCTACACTACATCAGTGTCAGTTAATCTTCTCCTATGAACGCTACACTACATCAGTGTCAGTTAATCTTCTCCTATGAGCGCTACACTACATCAGTGTCAGTTAATCTTCTCCTATGAACGCTACACTACATCAGTGTCAGTTAATCTTCTCCTATGAGCGCTACACTACATCAGTGTCAGTTAATCTTCTCCTATGAACGCTACACTACATCAGTGTCAGTTAATCTTCTCCTATGAGCGCTACACTACATCAGTGTCAGTTAATCTTCTCCTATGAACGCTACACTACATCAGTGTCAGTTAATCTTCTCCTATGAACGCTACACTACATCAGTGTCAGTTAATCTTCTCCTATGAGCACTACACTACATCAGTGTCAGTTAATCTTCTCCTATGAACGCTACACTACATCAGTGTCAGTTAATCTTCTCAGATGAGCGCTACACTACATCAGTGTCAGTTAATCTTCTCCTATGAACGCTACACTACATCAGTGTCAGTTAATCTTCTCCTATGAACGCTACACTACATCAGTGTCAGTTAATCTTCTCCTATGAACGCTACACTACATCAGTGTCAGTTAATCTTCTCCTATGAGCGCTACACTACATCAGTGTCAGTTAATCTTCTCCTATGAATGCTACACTACATCAGTGTCAGTTAATCTTCTCCTATGAACGCTACACTACATCCGTGTCAGTTAATCTTCTCCTATGAACGCTACACTACATCAGTGTCAGTTAATCTTCTCCTATGAGCGCTACACTACATCCGTGTCAGTTAATCTTCTCCTATGAACGCTACACTACATCAGTGTCAGTTAATCTTCTCCTATGAGCGCTACACTACATCAGTGTCAGTTAATCTTCTCCTATGAACGCTACACTACATCAGTGTCAGTGCATCCTGCATTTGTCAGCCAGACCCGAGGCAATGGCAGTGTGAGCTGTAACATTGGTACATTGTGGGACGCCATTTTGTCTGTCTAGAGAGACTAGCAACTGTTGCCAAGTCAGACACACAGGTCAATCTGCTTGACTTCAGGAATATGAACAACACGTAGGCCTGAATAAATGATGATTGAACCGCACGGTCACGTTGTGTTGATATAAAATCACAACTGCTTCTCTCTCATCTCAAATCCACCGCCATTGGAACATGGCGGGCAACAGGCGGCCGGTGGCACCTTAATTGGGGAGGACGGGCTCATGGTAATGTCTGGAACGGAATCAAAGGAATGGTAACGAACACATCAAACACGTGGTTTCCATGTGGTTGATACCATACCATTGACTCCATTCCAGCCATTATTATGAACCTCCTGCGATGGGGCGCTACCGGTCTCACCATCTCCCTGGCTCTTTTTCCAGCCTCATAAATATAGAAATGCATCAGAGTAGAATAACCGCCGTTCTCTGATAATGATAAGGAGCAGCGCTATGTTGTGTTTCTATGGTTTTAGTACTGGAGAGGGTGGACAGTGTGTGTGCGTGCGTGTGCGTGCGTGTGCGTGCGTGTGTGTGATATCACCTAAGGGTAATTGTGAGGAGGCTCGAGATAGCAATAAACCAGGGGGACCGAAGGCGCCTATTTAAAGCAGTTTAATTAATTACCCTGCATGCTCTCTTAATTACAAACGAGGCTTGAGAGCCTGTCTGCCAGCACTCATTAATTTACCTCCTCTCTTCCTCTTAATTAGAGTTCTTTGCAGCCGGAATGATGTGACTGTTTCCTTAATTGGTCTGTATTGAGAGTTCTGGAAGGAGAATTTTCTACGTTCCACCTGTAAATGATCTAATTGTAGGCCTATATGCTAGAATAAGGTGTCTTGATATGGAGGCTAGCTTACAATACTAAGGATTTAACAATAAAGGACCATTTATCTTACCTTACCTAGGATTTTAACAATGAACAACCATTTACCTTACTTTACCTTGGATTTAAACAATAAACAACCATTTAGCTTACCTTACCTAGGATTATAACAATGAACAACCATTTAGCTCACCTTACTTAGGATTTTAACAATGAACAACTATTTAGCTTACATTACCAAGGATTTTAACAATAAACAACCGTTTTATCAACTTCCACTGTCCTCAAAGAGTTGCTGAATTTCCTCTTCACTTCTAGGTAGAGAAAGGAGCCAGAATGAGGCGACCACGTGTGATCTATAGAGTCCCGAGGGCTGCCTTGTGTCACTCTGTTTGTGTCTGTCTGTATTCTACAGTCCTTTGTGATGTCACAGTTCTGTCTGCATTATACAGTGCCTTGCAAAAGTATTCATCCCCCTTGGCGTTTTTTTCCTATTTTGTTGCATTACAACCTGTAATTTAAATGGATTTTTATTTGGATTTCATGTAATGGACATACACAAAATAGTCCAAATTGGTGAAGTGAAATGAAAAAAATAACTTGTTTCAAAAAATGCGAAAAAAATAATAATGGAAAAGTGGTGCGTTCATATGTATTCACCCCCTTTGCTATGAAGCCACTAAATAAGATCTGGTGCAACCAATTACCTTCAGAAGTCACATAATTAGTTAAATAAAGTCCACCTGTGTGCAATCTAAGTGTCACATGATCTGTCACATGATCTCAGTATACATACACCTGTTCTGAGTCTGCAACACCAGTAAACAAGGGGCACCACCAAGCAAGCGGCACCATGAAGACCAAGGAGCTCTCCAAACAGGTCAGGGACAAAGTTGTGGAGAAGTACAGATCAGGGTTGGGTTATAAAAAAATATCCAAAACTTTGAACATCCCACGGAGCACCATTAAATCCATTATTAAAAAGTGGAAAGAATATGGCACCACAACAAACCTGCCAAGAGAGGGCCGCCCACCAAAACTCACGGACCAGGCATGGAGGGCATTAATCAGAGAGGCAACAAAGAGACCAAAGACAACCCTGAAGGAGCTGCAAAGCTCCACAGTAGAGATTGGAGTATCTGTCCATAGGACCACTTTAAGCCATACACTCCACAGAGCTGGGCTTTACGGAAGAGTGGCCAGAAAAGAAAAAAATAAGCAAACACGTTTGGTGTTCGCCAAAAGCCATGTGGGAGACTCCCCAAACATATGGAAGAAGGTACTCTGGTCAGATGAGACTAAAATTGAGCTTTTTGGCCATCAAGGAAAACGCTATGTCTGGCGCAAACCCAACACCTCTCATCACCCTGAGAACACCATCCCTACAGTGAAGCATGGTGGTGGCGGCATCATGCTGTGGGGATGTTGTTCATCGGCAGGGACTGGAAACTGGTCAGAATTGAAGAAATGATGGATGGTGCTAAATACAGGGACATTCTTGAGGGAACCCTGTTTCAGTCTTCCAGAGATTTGAGACTGGGACGGAGGTTCACCTTTCAACATGACAATGACCCTAAGCATACTGCTAAAGCAACACTCAAGTGGTTTAAGGGGAAAGATTTAAATGTATTGGAATGGCCTAGTCAAAGCCCAGACCTCAATCCAATTGAGAATATGTGGTATGATTTAAAGATTACTGTACACCATCTGAACCCATCCAACTTGATGGAGCTGGAGCAGTTTTGCCTTGAAGAATGGGCAAAAATCCCAGTGGCTAGATGTGCCAAGCTTATAGAGACATACCCCAAGAGACTTGCAGCTGTAATTGCTACAAAAGGTGGCTCTACAAAGTATTGACTTTGGGGGGGGGGGGGGGGGGGGGGGTGAATAGTTATGCACGCTCAAGTTTTATTTTCTTTTTTTCTTATTTCTTGTTTATTTCACAATAAATAAATAAAAATCAATTTTAATTTCAGGTTGTAAGGCAACAAAATAGGAAAAATGCCAAGGGGGGTGAATACTTTCGCAAGCCACTGTATCTTCATGTAGAGAATTCAATTTATAGTGTGAGGAACTTTCACAAGTAGAAAGGAGAAAGAACAGAGACAACAGAGTAAGAACAGAGACAATAGATAAAGAACAGAGACAGTAGATAAAGAACAGACAATAGATAAAGGACAGAGACAATAGATAAAGAACAGAGACAATAGATAAAGAACAGAGACAATAGATAAAGACCAGAGACAATTGATAAACAACAGAGACAATAGAGAAAGAACAGAGACAACAGATAAAGAACAGAGACAATAGATAAAGAACAGAGACAATAGATAAAGAACAGAGACAATAGAGAAAGAACAGAGACAATAGATAAAGAACAGAGACAATAGAGAAAGAACAGAGACAACAGAGAAAGAACAGAGACAATAGAGAAAGTGGAAAGGCAGTGAGATGGAATATAGGCCTGCTCATCTGAGAGAAAATGGAATGAGAGAATGATCTCATCTCCAGACTTTGTCTGGGTAATATAATCATAATATAATCTCTGATTGAACCGTTTAAACGTCTTTAAACCCGTCAAGGTTCATCATGTGTTGTGTATTTTACTGTCGTTTTGCGAGTAACCTATTTGCTTTAAAGGTGAGCGAAATGCAATATGCCTAAACAGTTTTACCTCAGTGATTGTCTGAGCTAAACGAAAAGCAGATGAAGTTAATCTTAGCCTTTTTCTAATTGAACTAAATCAAAATGAAATTGTTTCTTACTTCCTGGGGAGAAACAAATCTTTTCAATTTGAGTCTAATTTGTTATTTTTCAATTAAAATAAATTACAGATGTCAGATGATGATTGCATTAGATGAAGCTAATGAATAAATCTGAGGAAAAACACTTCAAATGTCACTTTAATTGGAATGTTTATTTTAATCTAAATGTTTTATTCCATTAGGCTACATAGTCAAATGTTGTGGTGAAAAATGTTTTTCTTGAAATAAAACGTGAACATTATTAGATGTTATTATATTACAACCTTTATGTTTGCCGTAATAACTTTATTTGCTCATATAATATAATG
The DNA here is from genome assembly GCF_964263955.1 of Coregonus lavaretus. Lineage (NCBI taxonomy): Eukaryota > Metazoa > Chordata > Actinopteri > Salmoniformes > Salmonidae > Coregonus > Coregonus lavaretus. Next base: position 19,563 of record NW_028158090.1, read on the forward strand.
ACTATATTTTAAATTCCAGCGCAATCCAACCAAGTTAATATTAGCAGGTATAAACATTCACATAAAACCCTCATCATCACTCGATCCACCATGAAAGAGAAGCAATTAACTAAGCAGTAACGACTCGGAGGGGTTTAGACTTCCACAGACAGGTTATCACACTGAACACCGCCCATCATTTGGCCGTAAATATGTGTTCAAAGGCCGGATCCGACTCTGGCTCAGCCCGGTGACAGCCAGACAGACCTGATTACTGCAGCAGCACCAGAGCTGGAAGCTGGTGTATTTGCCAAACCAATTTCTAACACTACAACGTGACATCCGTGCGTAATTGGTCAGTGTGACCTGTCATTTTTACGCGCATGTGTGTGTTAACTGCACTTCTGTAACTCTGCACCTGCAGTGTCTGTAGAAAAGAGAACCTTCACCTGAGAGTTGTAAAATGTTATTTCTTTCAATAAAATATACTGAAAATATATCATTTTTACTCATGTGAATAATTTTACTCTTGTGAATCATCCAGGGTTTTTAGAATGATTAGCATGTGAAGTGTTGGGGAACATTGGAACACAGCGATGATCAAAGAGTTCTAAATCAATCAACCAGCTCAGATACACTCACCGGCCAGTTTACTAGGTACACCCATGTAGTACTGGGTCAGACCCTCTTTGCATCCAGAACAGCCTAAATTCTTCGGGGGCATGGATTCTACAAGGTGTCGGAAACGTTCCACAGGGATGTTGGTCCATGCTGACACAATGGCATCACGCAGTTGCTGCAGATTGGACTCTGGGGACTGCAGTCTTGGGGACTGCGCAGGCCACTCAAGTAAACTGAACTCGCTGTCATTGTTCCAGGCAATGTTTTTCCACTCCTCACTTGTCCAGTGTTGGTGATCGTGTTGCCCACTGGAGTCGCTTCTTCTTGTCTTTAGCTGATAGGAGTGGAACCCGGTGTGGGTCGTCTGCTGCAATAGCCCGTCTGTGACAAGGATCGAGGAGTTGAGCCTTCCGAGATGCCGTTCTGCACACCACTGTCATACTGCGCCATTATTTGTCTGTTTGTGGCCTTGCCTGTTTAGCTTGCACGATTCTTGCCATTCTCCTTCGACCTCTCTCGTCAATTAACTGTTTTCGACCCACAGGACTGCCGCTGACTGGATGTTTTTCTGTTGGTCGCTCTATTCCCGGTAAACCCTAGACACTGTCGTGCGTGAACAGCCCAGGAGGACGGCCGTTTCTGAGATACTGGAACCGGCGCGCCTTGCACCGACGATCATACCACGCTCAAAGTCGCTTAGGTCACTTGTTTTGCCCATTCTAACGTTCAATCGAACAGTAACTGAATGCCTTGATGCCTGTCTGCCTGCTTTATGTAACAGGCCAAGGCCACATGACTCACTGTCTGTAGGAGGGATCAATTTTCATGAACCTAATAAACTGGCCAGTGAATGTATGTCCTGTATGTGGAAGATGTTCAGAAGCTGAGTGTATATCCTGTATGTGGAAGAGGTTCAGAAGCTGAGTGTATATCCTGTATGTGGAAGAGGTTCAGAAGCTGAGTGTATATCCTGTATGGGGAAGATGTTCAGAAGCTGAGTGTATATCCTGTATGGGGAAAATGTTCAGAAGGTGAGTGTATATCCTGTATGCGTAAGATGTTCAGAAGCTGAGTGTGTATCATGTATGGGGAAGATGTTCAGAAGGATTTTAACTTCCAACATAATTTACATAATCCACTGATATCATATCACCCTGAGACAGAAGCTGCTTCTCCAATTTCACACAACACGCTTTCATATCAGGAATTTAGGAACGTCAAAAATAATCCCAACGTTTTCCATAATTGTCATTCATTCTGCACAGTGTATGCTATACTGAGATTTAGCAGATTTCGAAATCAATGAAAACCCGTATTCTCTACTTTATAGCTTGCTGGTGGCATGCACTATCAAGCTTGAAAATTGAAAATATGGTTTGGATTAAATTGTTTACTCAAAGGCCAATAGCGCTTTCTTGAACTTTTCTGTGTTTGGAGCTGGCCGGTGTTACAGTAGCTGTGTGTCGTGAGAAGCAGACTGCAGTGTGCTCGATCTACCTGGTTAGGGCGCCGGAGCTCTGCTTTACGTTCTAGAACGACACCAGCTTTGTTTATTCCCACATTGAAGAGACCCAGGTTAAGACGAGTAATGATTCCAAGTGGGAGCTTTAGAAAATAAACAAATTCATGGGACCAGCACCGTTGCTAACTAGCATTGCTGGTCCCTTAGTTTAGAATTCTTCCATTATGCAAAGAGTTATGGGATATTAGAATCCTCGTCGTAACCGTTCTTATTTTCAACCTTGGTTTATTCAAACCACACCGTTCGCTCTCAGAGAAGAAGGGAATGAATGGATTAATTTCCATAATCATCATATGACTAACAACACAAAGCACCCACACCAATAACACCGACCATAAACACAACTTTGTGATGTTTAATAGCTCCCAAAGTGCCCCAATAAAGCACTCAGAACCAGTTTACACCCACCTACCCACTAGGTTATAACTAGATCACCCACTTTACCCAGCCACTGGAGAGGTTTTAAACGGGAAACAATCTCTCTACAACGATAAGTGCTTTTGACGTGTTTTAATGTATCTATTTATTTGTTCAGTTGACGGAGGAAAGGACTCTCTATCTAACCTATCATGTATAGTGTGTGTGTGTGTGTCAGATCGAATTATTGCATTTTTTTCCACACGTCATTATATATTCATATAGTATCAACCTACTCTTCGTTTCACGATCAAAACCGAAAAATGGACATGTTGACATATTTGATAGAGGTAAATATATAACAAAGAAAAACACCATATTTGTTATACTGCATTCTGTAACAAATATGGTATTTTTTATTTATATATATAGCCTAGACCTCTGTCAAACATGTCAACCTATATATATTTAATATTTACTTTTAGATGGTGAAATAACCTTGGTTACTATAATTAGGCCTGCATTAACAACCTGAATAAATGTATTATTTTTTAATAGGCCCTACTCCTCAATTCATCTGACACGGACTGTGTGATTGTCAATCTGTTAATTACGTGTCTTTAATAAAGCTTTAATTTGATATCATCCACGGAGCTCGAGGTCTATCCGTGACGTGGTGGTGTTAAGAGTCTGATCGCTGGCACGAGCCCTCTCTCCACGTTCTACAGTGCGTGGATTGCATTCTCCCTCCTTCCACAGAATTGACTCTGACAATTACAATAGCGGGATAATTGCAATCTGTCGCCGTGTATTCCATGTTAACATATCACAAAGTTATCCCAACGTGATTCACTGCACATATGCTCTGTAATACATAGACAGTCACTCCATGCAATTATAACCGAATTTCACGGTGTGGGCTGTTAATGCTAATTTAGCCCCTTTCTGGCCCATGGGCCAGCCTGACATGCCAAACCGGAAAGTGACGTTCCATGCATGCACAAACAATGTGTGTGTGTTTAGATGGGGGGGAATAAAGAGAGAGAAACTGTGTGTGTGTGGCGGAGAGAGGGGAAGAGCGAGAGGGGGTGGGGGGGGGATAAGAGGGGGGGATCAGATATCGGCTGTCTTTGTTTAACCAGCCTCGCGCCTCTCAACCGGGGTAATGGGACGAAAGATATTGGTGTGAGTAGTGGGGTACGGCGCGAGGCCGACAGAAGCGATGAATTAAAAAGGTGTCAATAAATGTGTGTGAGACAATGAGTTAAAACACACACGGGCCTCGAGGGGGACAAAGGAGGACAGATGGAGGGGAGGTAGGGGGGGGGGGGGGGGTGACAGGGACCCCATCAGAGAAGGATCAGAGCGGGGAAATGGGAGGACAATGTTCTGGGAATAATTTAAACCGATTTGGGAGCCCGGTCCCTGAAGTGAATAATTTAGCCGTTGATTAACTACACTAAACAAGAGCCAATATTAATTAACTCATTCTGAACGGGAAGGCTTGTGCCTCGCGTCAGAGAGCTATAAGCTTTGTTTTTTAGTCAACAGCATTCTTAAGTTAGTTAATTAAAGGAAAAATACACTCAAAAGCTATATTTCTGTATTTTTTCATTAGTCCACTGTTAATACAGTCCCAAATTGTTTTGCATGTCAGCAAAGTGTCACTTGCTACATCATCATGATGATGCAACATACAAAAATGATATTATATCTTTATTGTTTCAAGGTAGGTTAAAGTTCGAGAATTAAAAAATCAATGCAAAGTGATTTGGGATTGAAATGCAGTTCCACGTGCGTGGGACACCAGCGAGTGCACTTAAGATGATGGATTTATGCCAAGGCTATTGGCCCTGTAACACACACTCACACACACATACACACACACACACACACACACACTATATGGCCCCAAGGCTACAACTTAAGGACGCCCCCCAAACACGTCCTCATGAAAATCATCTCCCCATCAGAACAGTTAATGCAACGCAAGGCCTAACACTACCGCTAGGACGCGCTCTAATGTTAACCACAGTGTCAAGCCCCGCTTCCTCTAATTAAGGTTTAAATTGGGTGAATTTAATTGAGCTAATTAGCCAGGATAACGGCTTTAATTGATAAGTAATGATCTGCCATATGATAGGTTATTTATTCTCCTTGCCTCGCGGCTCAGTCTCTCTCTCTCAAACACTCAACCCAGCTGCATGTGTCATCTCGCGCTGATCTGTTAATACATTTACAACATTTCGTTTTTATGTCAACAAGCTTCGGGAAATAATTAGGGCTAAATTGTCAGGGAATATTTCATTACGCTTCAATATCATCTGGCCCTCTGGCTCCGTTGCATATATAGGACTAATGCATTTCCACCCAGAAAATATTAGACCATGCAAAGGGAGCAGGCCAAGTAGGACTCTGGAAATAACACTTGTGGACACGTGCAAACTTTAGGCTATACAGAAATAGACGAGACCCTTACAATAGGCTACACAGACTGCCTTGAACAAAGAACAGTGTGCCAGTCAAGATGGATATAGACTAAATGGAACTGAACGGTGTTCTAATGAGTGGATGGCATGTCCCTCGCCTCGGAACCATTAGAACCCCTTTGTGTGTCATTCCCAGGTTCTGTTCTGTTCTGTTCTGAGCTGGAGCCTCAGCCTGCCTTGGCTGCCTGGGCTATTCATCAGGGCTCGCGGGGAAGTGGGATGTAAATGAGAGGCGCGTGAACCTGATTCTCCCTAATTAAAACATATTTTGTCGTTTACGGTGCCGCTATAAGCAGGCCTCGAGGGAAACCTGGGCTTCCTCTCCCTCCAGCGGTCTACCTGGCAGATGGTCAGGCTGCTCGAGCCCACTGGCCGGTCGGGTACAGGCTGATAGGGAGGCTTTCCTTCATTCTTTCTTTCTGTTATTTTTTTTCTCTCTCTCTCTTTCTCTCCTCCGCGGCGCGCCACTCCCTACATCAGATCCGAACAACGTGCGCCGGCGACCGGAGAGAGTATATGAACACCGGATAACAAAGGAGATATTAACCACTTAAAACACACACACACACACACACACACACACACACACACACACACACACACACACACACACACACACACACACAGAGACAGCGGTCAACAGTCATGCTGTAGAATTGGGCAATGATGATCATGACGAACTACTGAAAGCTGTATCATGCTATTAGGCCTTGACATAAGGAGGGATCAGATGTCCGAATGTTGCCCCATCATTCTAGAATGTTGAACATTCCACGCAGGAGATGCAAAGCCGTTGATGTTTGCTCAATGTTGTTTTTTTGGACGTCTTACATTAAACAATTTTAGACCTAGTTTGCTTGGTTTAGCTTTGCCAAATTGAAAGATAATTACTTCCAACATATTGTATACTTATAGATCAGTGCCAATAACAGATAGGCTAAATGTAGCCTAATGTAATAAAACAGTAAAGTTTTAATAAGGTGTAAAGGTACGATGTAAGGCGATGTGAGGCTTAAACAATATACAAAGGGATCATCATCAGTTTCCAATCGTTTTCAATAAAACGAACTCATTTTAATATCCCAAGAACCCAAAAGGCCCTTAAAATACTGGAGAAAAACCATTAAGACACAGTAAACACATTGAACAAAACCAGTGAAAACAGATGACAATATTTAGCCTATTAATACAAAAAAATGAAACATAATTCATGTATAAAATGAAATCATCAACACCCTGTGAATGGAAATAAATAGCCTTACACAAATTGAGCAAAAATGAGCGGTTTAAAACGCATGAAAATGCATCCACCGTTTTAAGGCGAAATAATAATTCAGTTTGAAATAAGCCTCTTTGAAGCTAATATAAAGGATTAAATAATAGAATCATTAAATGGTATTTCATTAAATAATGGTAATTAAAAACTGTGTTTTATTTCACATAACTTAGAACCAAGGAGTTTGAAAAGTTACTTAAAACCAAGTTCAAACAAACTGGATATTTCCACACGGTCTAAAAGTATGAAGTTGTTTTACTAGGAACCAGAGTTGCGCATAAAATCGGGTAACAACTTCTTCAGAATTGTACCTGGCTGAAAAGCGCCATTCCGGGGCCAACGAAACAACACAACGTGCACGTTAGGTTGCAGCACGAGCATAAGAGCATGCAGGTTACGCATCTAATCTTTTGGACATGTGTTGGGCAAGTCAAGAGCTCTGCATGACTTCAAGAGCACATCTCTATTCTCCAGGCCCCAAGCTGTCGCTCTCCAAACGTAGCCAGGAGCCCAGCTCAGCAACCTTTCCACGGGCCAAGTCAACTCGGTCATCCCCGGAGTTCTGGAAGTCATGTTTTATTGTTTTATGACAATATATCTACTACACAGAATGTATTACGTATATAACCTATAACATGACATGTCTATAGGCCATATCTGGTTCTCTCTACTGTTTAGGCTGTAACTCTGAAACAGTTTACAGACGAGAAACTAGGTTAGCTGGGGATTTGCCTCTAGTCTATATTTTTCTGTTGCATGTTTTTAAAGATGTAAATGTTATGAGGAATAAGTCAAATTTCAACCCCCTCTCCTCTCCTCTCCTCTCCTCTCCTCTCCTCTCCTCTCCTCTCCTCTCCTCTCCTCTCCTCTCCTCTCCTCTCCTCTCCTCTCCTCTCCTCTCCTCTCCTCTCCTCTCCTCCTCTTCACTCTGTCACGCACCTTCATCATAAAGCAGCAGGCGGGGTGATTAAATGCAGGGCCGGTGCAAATATATGCAAATGATCACCGCGCACAAAAGCTGCGCACAAATTGGCGTCACCATTTCTCAAATGATATCATTACTATATTTTGAAAATGTTAATCTGTTGAGCCGGATTTCCCGCGGGAGTTGAGTAAATTAGCTCTATTTCCGTGCAGCTCGTGCCAAGGCAGCCAAGGGAAGGCGCGGGATGGAGGACAGGGAGAAGGGAGAGACAGGGAGAGGGGGGAGAGAGAGGAGAGAGACAAGGAGAGAAGAAGAAATGACAAGCACCTCTGATTCACTGATTACAATTAGCCTCTCTGGTTCGGACTTCTTCAAGCATTGATAATTTTCGGCATATTAAGCACGTTTTACCGAAAGGTGATAAGTCAGATTTAATTTAAATGAAATTATTGCTTTAATGGAAGTTGGGTTATTAAAAGACCTCATTCTCATTTTAGATTCCGTTTTTCCTCCCTCAACATAAACGCAAACGTGTGAGAAAAAGAGAGTTAGAGAGAGAGAGAGAAAGAGAGAGAGTGAGAGAGAGAGATAGATTTTTGAAGGGCATTGGGGGTAGCAGGACTGAATAAGGTAATTCGAAGGGAATTACTTTTTCCATTTTCTATCCAAAAAAAAGAAGTGCATTTTTTTAACTCCCCAAATCAATCGCCTTTGCTTCCCCTCCGTGTCTGTACAGCGACAGCCGGACAATTACATATAATTAGGTGGAGGCAAAGTTTTTAATTGCATGGGATTAGGAAAGGAACGCGTTCACTACTTCGCAGAATCAGAAGGATAAGGGTTTTGTCGGGTTCTCTCCAACACATTACAATCAAAGCTTTTCATTTGGTATGAGGAAACGTAGTAAAAAAAAACAACACAGAAAACCACAGAAAAATCATTTTACTCTGTAATTGGAATCTGCATCTATTTTTTTTTACAACGCGGAGATCAAAATCAAATAACCTACCAACAATTAATTAAGATTTATCTCCCCCCCACCCCCTCCGTCCTAATTATCAACCAATAGACTAATAGCGTGCTACTTCATTTAGATAGTTAAAAATTGACTTGCGTGAAGTTAATTGGGTAATTAAAACAGTCAACTGCCTCCCGTTAATTCCGTTAATTAAAAATGAATGTGACTTCACGTGGTTCTAGGGGAGTATTATTGACACACGGGACAAGGAGGAGGAGGAGGAGGAGGAGGAGGAAGTGGAAGAGGAAAAAGAGGAGGAGGAGGAGGAGGAAGCGCAGGTTATTTTATTGGCAGATGTTATTGGTTTGTTTGGGGAGGTGGTGGGGTGGTGGTGGGGTGTTGGTCGGAGCACCTGCCATATGTGCCTCTGCCTCGGGGCGTAGTAATGATGAATTTAATAACGGGGAAACCACGGGACTCTCGGCCTGCCGTATTGACCCCTATAAGCAACGACTAGCCAGCGGGAGAAATGACTGCAGGCCAGTGGCCTTCACATAGAACACATCGATTCATTCATCTAATGTCACGAACACTCTGGTTCTAACCACTAAAGCTGCCTCACCTCAACTGGAGGTTATGACCTGATGTTATGATGCTTTATAAAGCATCTATAACCTGTCTTCTGAAGCTTCACCTCAACTGGAGGTTATGCACTGTTGTTATAAGTGCTTATAGTGAAGGACACTGTCAATGAGAAAGGACAGTGTTCCACATGAATACATTTCATCCAACAAATAGAATACGATGGAAATAAAACGTTTGACACAGGTGCTCTTAAACTGCTACAAACTTGTCTGTGTGTGTGTGTCTGCACGCATTTTTGTGTGTATGCATTTGTGTGTGTGTGTGTGTGTGAGCGAGAGAGAGGTCAGTCCATTCATCTTAAAGCAGCAATCTGCAGTTGAAGCAATAACAAAGCGGCATCCCCACCCCTCTTTCGGTAAAAAGTTGAGAGATGGAGCTGGAGTAATGGAACCACTCTCAAATTCATAGACAGAGCTATGGATGCAAGGACTGACCATCCCATGATATCAAAATGATAGTTTTAACCATGTTTTGAGTCTATATCGTGTTTGTTTACATTTACTTTGTTTACAAACACTGGAGTAAAACAAGATTTATATTTTGTGTTCTGATGGGTTACAACAGTTGAACTAAGCTAATGAGGCAGTAATAAGTTATATTATTCAAGAATCAATGGGTACATATAATTAATTTGTAAGTCTAAAAATGGATGTAGCAACTGCTGATTGCCCCTTTAATATTACTGCAGTGGGCTAATATATAAAATATAACAAAACTGTTTGACATAGAAACACCAGATTTTTTTTGCAGGTTTCTTAAAATAATGTATATTAAATTATAAAAAATATTAATAACATTCCACCCATGAGGCCACTAGTGAGCAATTTGGTCATTTGACTGCAGGAAATACCCCTAACAGTCACAAAGCACTGCACTGTACTCTCTGGTCTGAACCATACAGGACATTGTGAAGCATAGGATCCGCTGCTCTCTGGTCTGAACCATACAGGACATTGTGAAGCATAGGATCAGCTGCTCTCTGGTCTGAACCATACAGGACATTGTGAAGCATAGGATCCGCTGCTCTCTGGTCTGAACCATACAGGACATTGTGAAGCATAGGGTCAGCTGCTCTCTGAGTGTTGGTCATGAAGAGTTAGTTTACCCACTCATCTATAACACACACACAGTCTAGAGTTCAGCCCTAACAATTTAATCCTCTAACACAAAATGCTCTCTCTCACCCTTCCCTCTCTCTCACCCCTTCCCCCTCTCTCACTCCTTCCCTCTCTCTCTTGCCCCTTCCCTCTCTCTCCCCCCTTCCCTCTCTCTCTCCCCTTCCCTCTCTCTCACCCCTTCCCTCTCTCTCACCCCTTCCCTCTCTCTCACCCCTTCCCCCTCTCTCACCCCTTCCCTCTCTCTCACCCCTTCCCTCTCTCTTGCCCCTTCCCTCTCTCTCCCCCCTTCCCTCTCTCTCTCCCCTTCCCTCTCTCTCACCCCTTCCCTCTCTCTCACCCCTTCCCTCTCTCTCACCCCTTCCCCCTCTCTCACCCCTTCCCTCTCTCTCACCCCTTCCCTCTCTCTCACCCCTTCCCTCTCTCACCCCTTCCCTCTCTCTCGCCCCTTCCCTCTCTCTCTCCCCTTCCCTCTCTCTCTCCCCTTCCCTCTCTCTCTCCCCTTCCCTCTCTCTCTCCCCTTCCCTCTCTCTCATTCCTTCCCTCTCTCTCACCCCTTCCCTCTCTCTCTCCCATTCTCTCTCTCTCACCCCTTCCCTCTCTCTCTCCCCTTCCCTCTCTCTCACTCCTTCCCTCTCTCTCACCCCTTCCCTCTCTCTCGCCCCTTCCCTCTCTCTCTCCCCTTCCCTCTCTCTCATTCCTTCCCTCTCTCTCACCCCTTCCCTCTCTCTCTCCCCTTCCCTCTCTCTCGCCCCTTCCCTCTCTCTCGCCCCTTCCCTCTCTCTCG
>NW_028158089.1:0-1000 GCF_964263955.1 Coregonus lavaretus
TGGTATGTCCTGAACACTGAACCAGAATAAGTTTTATCTCTTACAGATAGAGAAAGGATTGTAATTTAATGTGTGTGTGTGTGTGTGTGTGTGTGTGTGTGTGTGTGTGTGTGTGTGTGTGTGTGTGTGTGTGTGTGTGTGTGTGTGTGTGTGTGTGTGTGTGTGTGTGTGTGTGTGTGTGTGTGTGTGTGTGTGTGTGTAGTTGCTGGGAGCTACAGCCATAGAGGATAAGCTCCAGGATGGTGTGCCTCAGACCATCGAGCAGCTCGCCAAAGCTGACATCAAGATCTGGGTGCTCACCGGCGACAAACAGGGTAAGTCACCAAGCAATATTCTCTGAGATGTCTGCCTCACATATAATGTAATAGCAATAGGATTTCTGAGCTAGCTGACTCACTGAAAGAGCTTTTTCGAAACCACAGCTGAGTTCAACCACCAACCTTAAAGGCCCAGTGTAGTCCAAAATGGGATTTTCCTGTGTTTAATATATATTTCCACACTATGAGGTTAGAATAATACTGTGAAATTGTAAAAATGATGGTAATTCTCTTTTAGTGTAAGCGCTGTTTGAGAAGACTGCCTGAAATCCCAGCCTGTTTTGGTGGGATGGAGTTTTGGCCTGCCTGGTGACATCACTAGGAGGTAAATTAGTTAATAGACGAATAAGAAAGAGAGTTCCAAACCTCTCTGACAATAATAGCTCATTTTCCCCTCCCCACTCAGACCATCCCAGACAGTCCTAGCAAAATTATTGCATGAGAAATTGTTCTTTGCTAAGAAGCTATTTTTGTTTCTTTTTGACCATTTTAACTGAAAATAATCACAGTAAGGTACTTAATTGTTACCCAGAAATGATTTGATATTGAGGGGAAAAATGGCTGCATTGGACCTTTTAAAGGGTTGGTAAAAAAACAGCTCATAATATTGGCCAAAATGGAGTGAAAAGAATGGTATCAAACACATTGTTTTCAGGTTTAATACCATTCCATTCACTCCATTC
>NW_028158088.1:0-7500 GCF_964263955.1 Coregonus lavaretus
CTATTGGACGATGTGAGCCTAACCTATCACTGTGCAGCCTAACCTATCACTGTGCAGCAGGAGGGAGTGGCTTAGACACGACTGATGTCAACATCCGCTGTAGGGACAAACTCTCACACACCCTCCCCAGTAAGTACACACACACACACACACACACACACACACACACACACACACACACACACACACACACACACACACACACACACACACACCCTCCCCAGTAAGTACACACACACACACACACACCCTCCCCAGTAAGTACACACACACACACACACACACACACACACACACACCCTCCCCAGTAAGTACACACACACACACACATACACACCCTCCCCAGTAAGTACACACACGCACACACACACACGCACGCACACACACACACACACACACACACCCTTCCCAGTAAGTACACACACACACACGCACACACGCACGCACACACACACACACACACACCCTTCCCAGTAAGTACACACACACACACGCACACACACACGCACGCACGCACACACACACACACACCCTTCCCAGTAAGTACACACACACATACACACACACACGCACACACACACGCACGCACACACACACACACACACACACACACCCTTCCCAGTAAGTACACACACACACACGCACACACGCACGCACACACACACACACACACACACCCTTCCCAGTAAGTACACCACACACATTCACACACACACACACACACACGCACACACACACCCTCCCCAGTAAGTACACACACACATACACACACACACACACACACACACACACCCTCCCCAGTAAGTACACACACACACACACACACACACACACACCCTTCCCAGTAAGTACACAAACACACATTCACACACACACACACACACACACACACCCTCCCCAGTAAGTACACACACACACACACACACACACACACACACACCCTTCCCAGTAAGTACACACACACACACACACACCCTTCCCACTAAGTATTGTCTGTAGTGGGGTGGCTCCAGATTCACATACTATTATAGGTTAGATCTGTTCCATATGGTATCAGGGACAGAGAAACACTGTGTGTGGGGGGTGGGGGTGTATTCATACAGGGTAAAGTACATCCTGCCCCAGATGTCCGTCTTCTTCCAACGTGTGAAACAGTTGTTATGGTAGAACAGAGAGAGGGATTCACCATGGCGATGGTTCTGTCGCTAGGGGGTTGTTATGGTTACCACCTCCGACCTGCGCTCCGTTTGGAGGGGAGACACAGAGAGTCCAGCTGACCAGTGATGTTATTGAAACAAAACCTCAGAGCTTCAGCAGGACAACAACTCAGCAGGCTCCCTGTGTGTGTGTGTGTGTGTGTGTGTGTGTGTGTGTGTGTGTGTGTGTGTGTGTGTGTGTGTGTGTGTGTGTGTGTGTGTGTGTGTGTGTGTGTGTGTGTGTGTCTGTGTGTCTGTGTGTGTCTGTGTGTGTGTGTGTGTTTTGTTTGTTTGCATAGAAAGCTGAATGTCATTACCATAAAGGACCATTTTGGTAATAAGTGTTTTAACTCTTTCACATGATACATTTACATTTTAAGTCATTTAGCAGACGCTCTTATCCAGAGCGACTTACAGTTAGTGAGTGCATAATTATTATTATTTTTTAATTTTTTTATACTGGCCCCCCGTGGGAAACGAACCCACAACCCTGGCGTTGTAAATGCCATGCTCTACCAACTGAGCTACATCCCTGCCGGCCGTTCCCTCCCCTACCCTGGACGACGCTGGGCCAATTGTGCGCCGCCCATGAGTCTCCCGGTCGCGGCCGGCTGCGACAGATACTCTCTGGGATCTAATGACATCTAGTTTGGGTATATCATTTATACCCAAATGACATCTGGTCTGGGTATATCATTAATACCCTAATGACATCTGGTCTGGGTATATCATTTATACCCTAATGACATCTGGTCTGGGTATATCTTTTATACCCAAATGACATCTGGTCTGGGTATATCATTTATACCCTAATGACATCTGGTCTGGGTATATCATTTATACCCTAATGACATCTGGTCTGGGTATATCATTTATACCCTAATGACATCTGGTCTGGGTATATCATTTATACCCAAATGACATCTGGTCTGGGTATATCATTTATACCCTAATGACATCTGGTCTGGGTATATCATTTATACCCTAATGACATCTGGTCTGGGTATATCATTTATACCCTAATGACATCTGGTCTGGGTATATCATTTATACCCTAATGACATCTGGTCTGGGTATATCATTTATACCCTAATGAAATGTAATCAAGGATAGTGATGTCATCTGTTTCCTCTGTGACATCATCATCATCCTCCTCTCATCAGCTCGAGAGAAAAGGAAGAAACATATTGATGAGTTTATATTGATCAGTTCATATTGATCAGTTCATATTGATGAGTTTATATTGATCAGTTTATATTGATCAGTTTATATTGATCAGTTCATATTGATCAGTTTATATTGATCAGTTCATATTGATCAGTTTATATTGATCAGTTCATATTGATCAGTTCATATTGATGAGTTTATATTGATCAGTTCATATTGATCAGTTTATATTGATCAGTTTATATTGATCAGTTCATATTGATGAGTTTATATTGATCAGTTCATATTGATCAATTCATATTGATCAGTTTATATTGATCAGTTCATATTGATCAGTTCATATTGATCAGTTTATATTGATCAGTTTATATTGATCAGTTCATATTGATCAGTTCATATTGATCAGTTTATATTGATCAGTTCATATTGATCAGTTCATATTGATCAGTTTATATTGATCAGTTCATCATGATGGTGGTTAGGATCAGCAGGGGGAGATGAGACCATGCCAGAGCTGTAGGGTAATGATGTCATGTCCTGGGTTTATCATGATGGATTTATCTGGCGCTGAAAGCCCTTTTAATGAGAGGTAAGGGGAAGGGTTTGACTGTGACACAACTGAGAGACTAGGGGAAGGGTTTGACCATGACACCTCTGACTGAGAAACTTGGGGAAGGGTTTGACTCACAATTAGTGCCCTTTAAAATCAGTAGTATTTTTTTCCTGATTCACAGTTTAATAGAAAAACAACTACATTCGATGTTCTAAGTCCACAACAATGCTTAAACCACATCAGGAGACCACTTTTGAGGTCTGGGGAAATTGTTATAAATGGTTATTTTTGGGTGTAGTTACCCTTTTACTGCAAGAGACTGTTGTTTGGTTAAGCGGTGTTGCTGTAGTGCTCATGGGATTGGATTGATGCCAATAATCATGATATCATTCTGCCAGGTAGGCATTGGCTACTTTGTAGTTAACGTTTCATTGAGAAGGCTTTTGGGAAAGCCTTTCCATCCCTACCAGAAGAAGGGTTATCATTATCATCATCGCTAACGGCTACGTAAAGTGGAGACACACACAGACCAGTGAATATTGTCTCATTCTGTTTTAATGTCTGGATTCTGTGATTCCGTCCTCGTTCTCTGTGACACAGATTTTATAGAGCCCTACACCATGGGGAAGGGTTTGACTGTGACACCTCAAACTGAGAGACATGGGGAAGGGTTTGAATGTAACACCTCTGACTGAGAGACATGGGGAATGGTTTGAATGTAACACATCTGACTGAGAGACATGGGGAATGGTTTGAATGTAACACCTCTGACTGAGAGACATGGGGAAGAGTTTGAATGTAACTCCTCTGACTGTGACACCATGGGGAATGGTTTGAATGTAACACCTCTGACTGAGAGACATGGGGAATGGTTTGACTGTAACACCTCTGACAGAGACATGGGGAAGAGTTTGACTGTGACACCTCTGACTGAGAGACATGGGGAAGAGTTTGAATGTAACACCTCTGACTGTGACACCATGGGGAATGGTTTGAATGTAACACCTCTGACTGAGAGACATGGGGAATGGTTTGAATGTAACACCTCTGACTGAGAGACATGGGGAATGGTTTGAATGTAACACCTCTGACTGAGAGACATGGGGAAGAGTTTGACTGTGACACCATGGGGAAGGGTTTGAATGTAACACCTCTGACTGTGAGACATGGGGAAGAGTTTGACTGTGACACCATGGGGAAGGGTCTGAATGTAACACCTCTGACTGAGAGACATGGGGAAGAGTTTGACTGTGACACCATGGGGAAGGGTTTGAATGTAACACCTCTGACTGAGAGACATGGGGAAGGGTTTGAATGTAACACCTCTGACTGAGAGACATGGGGAATGGTTTGAATGTAACACCTCTGACTGAGAGACATGGGGAATGGTTTGAATGTAACACCTCTGACTGAAGACATGGGGAAGGGTTTGAATGTAACACCTCTGACTGAGGGACATGGGGAATGGTTTGAATGTAACACCTCTGACTGAGAGACATGGGGAATGGTTTGAATGTAACACCTCTGACTGAGAGACATGGGGAATGGTTTGAATGTAACACCTCTGACTGAGAGACATGGGGAATGGTTTGAATGTAACACCTCTGACTGAGAGACATGGGGAATGGTTTGAATGTAACACCTCTGACTGAGAGACATGGGGAAGAGTTTGACTGTGACACCATGGGGAAGGGTTTGACTGTGACATCACTGACTGAAATAGCTATTTCATTAGAGCACGAGAGACTGATACACTATATAGGCATGAGGTCATTGCCAAGTAGGGTGTGTGTGTGTGTGTGTGTGTGTTGTGTGTGTGTGTCCCCAGACAGAAGTGGAAAAGACATGCGGTGTTTTGAAATGTAAACACACACACACATCTCTCTCCTTAGCCCTCTCTCCTCAGCCCTCTCTCCTCAGCCCTCTCTCCTTAGCCCTCTCTCCTTAGCCCTCTCTCCTTAGCCCTCTCTCCTTAGCCCTCTCTCCTTAGCCCCCTCTCCTTAGCCCTCTCTCCTTAGCCCTCTCTCCTTAGCCCTCTCTCCTTAGCCCTCTCTCCTTAGCCCTCTCTCCTTAGCCCTCTCTCCTTAGCCCTCTCTCCTTAGCCCTCTCTCCTTAGCCCCCTCTCCTTAGCCCTCTCTCCTTAGCCCTCTCTCCTTAGCCCTCTCTCCTCAGCCCTCTCTCCTTAGCCCCCTCTCTCCTTAGCCCTCTCTCCTTAGCCCTCTCTCCTTAGCCCTCTCTCCTTAGCCCTCTCTCCTTAGCCCTCTCTCCTTAGCCCTCTCTCCTTAGCCCTCTCTCCTTAGCCCTCTCTCCTTAGCCCCCTCTCTCCTTAGCCCTCTCTCCTTCGCCCTCTCTCCTTAGCCCTCTCTCCTTAGCCCTCTCTCCTCAGCCCTCTCTCCTTAGCCCTCTCTCCTTAGCCCTCTCTCCTTAGCCCCCTCTCTCCTTAGCCCTTTCTCCTTAGCCCTCTCTCCTTAGCCCTCTCTCCTTAGCCCTCTCTCCTTAGCCCTCTCTCCTTAGCCCCCTCTCCTTAGCCCTCTCTCCTTAGCCCTCTCTCCTTAGCTCTCTCTCCTTAGCCCTCTCTCCTTAGCCCTCTCTCCTTAGCCCTCTCTCCTTAGCCCTCTCTCCTTAGCCCTCTCTCCTTAGCCCTCTCTCCTTAGCCCTCTCTCCTTAGCCCTCTCTCCTTAGCCCTCTCTCCTTAGCCCTCTCTCCTTAGCCCTCTCTCCTTAGCCCTCTCTCCTTAGCCCTCGCTCCTTAGCCCTCTCTCCTTAGCTCTCTCTCCTTAGCCCTCTCTCCTTAGCCCTCTCTCCTTAGCCCTCTCTCCTTAGCTCTCTCTCCTTAGCCCTCTCTCTCCTTAGCCCTCTCTCCTTAGCCCTCTCTCCTTAGTCCTCTCTCCTTAGCCCTCTCTCCTCAGCCCCCTCTCCTTAGCCCTCTCTCCTTAGCCCTCTCTCCTTAGCCCTCGCTCCTTAGCCCTCTCTCCTTAGCCCTCTCTCCTTAGCCCTCTCTCCTTAGCCCTCTCTCCTTAGCCCTCTCTCCTTAGCCTTCTCTCCTTAGCCCTCTCTCCTTAGCTCTCTCTCCTTAGCTCTCTCTCCTTAGCCCTCTCTCCTTAGCCCTCTCTCCTTAGCTCTCTCTCCTTAGCCCTCTCTCTCCTTAGCCCTCTCTCCTTAGCCCTCTCTCCTTAGCCCTCTCTCCTTAGTCCTCTCTCCTTAGCCCTCTCTCCTTAGCCCCCTCTCCTTAGCCCCCTCTCCTTAGCCCTCTCTCCTTAGCCCTCTCTCCTTAGCCCTCTCTCCTTAGCCCTCTCTCCTTAGCCCTCTCTCCTTAGCCCCCTCTCTCCTTAGTCCTCTCTCCTTAGCCCTCTCTCCTTAGCCCTCTCTCCTTAGCCCTCTCTCCTTAGCCCTCTCTCCTTAGCCCCCTCTCCTTAGCCCTCTCTCCTTAGCCCTCTCTCTCCTTAGCCCTCTCTCCTTAGCCCTCTCTCCTTAACCCTCTCTCCTTAGCCCTCTCTCCTTAGCCCTCTCTCCTTAGCCCCCTCTCTCCTCAGCCCTCTCTCCTTAGCCCTCTCTCTCCTTAGCCCTCACTCCTTAGCCCTCTCTCCTTAGCCCTCTCTCCTTAGCCCTCTCTCCTTAGCCCCCTCTCTCCTTAGTCCTCTCTCCTTAGCCCTCTCTCCTTAGCCGTGCACCGCGTGAGTAGCCCTTCTGCGCTGAGGCTCCTCTCTCCTTAGGCCCCTCTCTTCCATAGCCCTCCTCTCCTTAGCCCTCTCTCCTAAGCCCTCTCTCCTTAGCCCTCTCTCCTTTAACCCTCTCTCCTTAGCCCTCTCTCCTTAGCCTCTCTCCTTAGCCCTCTCTCCTTAACCCTCTCTCTCCTTACCCTCTCTCCTTAGCCCTCTCTCCTTAGCCTCTCCCCTCTCTCCTTAGCCCTCTCTCCTTAGCCCCTCTCTCCTTAGCCCCCTCTCTCCTTAGTCTCTCTCCTTAGCCCTCTCTCCTTAGCCCCTCTCTCCTTAGCCCTCTCTCCTTAGCCCTCTCTCTCCTTAGCCCTCTCTCCTTAGTCCTCTCTCCTTAGCCCTCTCTCCTTAGCCCCTCTCTCCTTAGCCCTCTCTCCTTAGCCCTCTCTCCTTAGCCCCTCTCTCCTTAGCCCTCTCTCCTTAGCCCTCTCTCCTTAGCCCTCTCTCCTTAGCCCTCTCTCCTTAGCCCTCTCTCCTTAGCCCTCTCTCCTTAGCCCTCTCTCCTTAGCCCTCTCTCCTTAGCCCTCTCTCCTTAGCCCTCTCTCCTTAGCCCTCTCTCCTTAGCCCTCTCTCCTTAGCCCTCTCTCCTTAGCCCTCTCTCCTTAGCCCTCTCTCCTTAGCCCTCTCCTCCTTAGCCCTCTCTCCTTAGCCCTCTCTCCTTAGCCCTCTCTCCTTAGCCCTCTCTCCTTAGCCCTCTCTCCTTAGCCTCTCTCCTTAGCCCTCTCTCCTTAGCCCTCTCTCCTTAGCCTCTCTCCTTAGCCCTCTCTCCTTAGCCCTCTCTCCCTTAGCCCTCTCTCCTTAGCCCCTCTCTCCTTAGCCCTCTCTCCTTAGCCCTCTCTCTTAGCCCTCTCTCCTTAGCCCTCTCTCCTTAG
>NW_028158088.1:12500-108969 GCF_964263955.1 Coregonus lavaretus
AACTCTGTTCAGAACTAACGTTATATAAAGCTGTCTAACTCTGTTCAGAACTAACGTTATATAAAGCTGTCTAACTCTGTTAAGAACTAACGTTATATAAAGCTGTCTAACTCTGTTCAGAACTAACGTTATATAAAGCTGTCTAACTCTGTTCAGAACTAACGTTATATAAAGCTGTCTAACTCTGTTCAGAACTAACGTTATATAAAGCTGTCTAACTCTGTTCAGAACTAACGTTATATAAAGCTGTCTAACTCTGTTCAGAACTAACGTTATATAAAGCTGTCTAACTCTGTTCAGAACTAACGTTATATAAAGCTGTCTAACTCTGTTCAGAACTAACGTTATATAAAGCTGTCTAACTCTGTTCAGAACTAACGTTATATAAAGCTGTCTAACTCTGTTCAGAACTAACGTTATATAAAGCTGTCTAACTCTGTTCAGAACTAACGTTATATAAAGCTGTCTAACTCTGTTCAGAACTAACGTTATATAAAGCTGTCTAACTCTGTTAAGAACTAACGTTATATAAAGCTGTCTAACTCTGTTCAGAACTAACGTTATATAAAGCTGTCTAACTCTGTTCAGAACTAACGTTATATAAAGCTGTCTAACTCTGTTCAGAACTAACGTTATATAAAGCTGTCTAACTCTGTTCAGAACTAACGTTATATAAAGCTGTCTAACTCTGTTAAGAACTAACGTTATATAAAGCTGTCTAACTCTGTTAAGAACTAACGTTATATAAAGCTGTCTAACTCTGTTCAGAACTAACGTTATATAAAGCTGTCTAACTCTGTTCAGAACTAACGTTATATAAAGCTGTCTCTGTTCAGAACTAACGTTATATAAAGCTGTCTAACTCTGTTCAGAACTAACGTTATATAAAGCTGACTAACTCTGTTAAGAACTAACGTTATATAAAGCTGTCTAACTCTGTTAAGAACTAACGTTATATAAAGCTGTCTAACCCTGTCTAACTCTATTGTTCAGAACTAACGTTATATAAAGCTGTCTAACTCTGTTCAGAACTAACGTTATATAAAGCTGTCTAACTCTATTGTTCAGAACTAACGTTATATAAAGCTGTCTAACTCTGTTAAGAACTAACGTTATATAAAGCTGTCTAACTCTGTTCAGAACTAACGTTATATAAAGCTGTCTAACTCTGTTAAGAACTAACGTTATATAAAGCTGTCTAACTCTGTTCAGAACTAACGTTATATAAAGCTGTCTAACTCTGTTAAGAACTAACGTTATATAAAGCTGTCTAACTCTGTTAAGAACTAACGTTATATAAAGCTGTCTAACTCTGTTCAGAACTAACGTTATATAAAGCTGTCTAACTCTGTTAAGAACTAACGTTATATAAAGCTGTCTAACTCTGTTAAGACCTAACGTTATATAAAGCTGTCTAACTCTGTTCAGAACTAACGTTATATAAAGCTGTCTAACTCTGTTCAGAACTAACGTTATATAAAGCTGTCTAACTCTGTTCAGAACTAACGTTATATAAAGCTGTCTAACTCTGTTAAGAACTAACGTTATATAAAGCTGTCTAACTCTGTTCAGAACTAACGTTATATAAAGCTGTCTAACTCTGTTCAGAACTAACGTTATATAAAGCTGTCTAACCCTGTTAAGAACTAACGTTATATAAAGCTGTCTAACTCTGTTCAGAACTAACGTTATATAAAGCTGTCTCTGTTCAGAACTAACGTTATATAAAGCTGTCTAACTCTGTTCAGAACTAACGTTATATAAAGCTGTCTAACTCTGTTCAGAACTAACGTTATATAAAGCTGTCTAACTCTGTTCAGAACTAACGTTATATAAAGCTGTCTAACTCTATTCAGAACTAACGTTATATAAAGCTGTCTAACTCTGTTCAGAACTAACGTTATATAAAGCTGTCTAACTCTGTTCAGAACTAACGTTATATAAAGCTGTCTAACTCTGTTCAGAACTAACGTTATATAAAGCTGTCTAACTCTGTTCAGAACTAACGTTATATAAAGCTGTCTAACTCTGTTCAGAACTAACGTTATATAAAGCTGTCTAACCCTGTTCAGAACTAACGTTATATAAAGCTGTCTAACTCTGTTCAGAACTAACGTTATATAAAGCTGTCTAACCCTGTTAAGAACTAACGTTATATAAAGCTGTCTAACTCTGTTCAGAACTAACGTTATATAAAGCTGTCTAACTCTGTTCAGAACTAACGTTATATAAAGCTGTCTACCTCTGTTCAGAACTAACGTTATATAAAGCTGTCTAACTCTGTTCAGAACTAACGTTATATAAAGCTGTCTAACTCTATTGTTCAGAACTAACGTTATATAAAGCTGTCTAACCCTGTTCAGAACTAACGTTATATAAAGCTGTCTAACTCTGTTCAGAACTAACGTTATATAAAGCTGTCTAACTCTGTTAAGAACTAACGTTATATAAAGCTGTCTAACTCTGTTCAGAACTAACGTTATATAAAGCTGTCTAACCCTGTTAAGAACTAACGTTATATAAAGCTGTCTAACTCTGTTAAGAACTAACGTTATATAAAGCTGTCTAACTCTGTTCAGAACTAACGTTATATAAAGCTGTCTAACCCTGTTAAGAACTAACGTTATATAAAGCTGTCTAACTCTGTTCAGAACTAACGTTATATAAAGCTGTCTAACTCTGTTCAGAACTAACGTTATATAAAGCTGTCTAACTCTGTTCAGAACTAACGTTATATAAAGCTGTCTAACTCTGTTCAGAACTAACGTTATATAAAGCTGTCTAACTCTGTTCAGAACTAACGTTATATAAAGCTGTCTAACTCTGTTAAGAACTAACGTTATATAAAGCTGTCTAACTCTGTTAAGAACTAACGTTATATAAAGCTGTCTAACTCTGTTCAGAACTAACGTTATATAAAGCTGTCTAACTCTGTTAAGAACTAACGTTATATAAAGCTGTCTAACTCTGTTAAGAACTAACGTTATATAAAGCTGTCTAACTCTGTTCAGAACTAACGTTATATAAAGCTGTCTAACTCTGTTCAGAACTAACGTTATATAAAGCTGTCTAACTCTGTTAAGAACTAACGTTATATAAAGCTGTCTAACTCTGTTCAGAACTACCGTTATATAAAGCTGTCTAACTCTGTTCAGAACTAACGTTATATAAAGCTGTCTAACTCTGTTCAGAACTAACGTTATATAAAGCTGTCTAACTCTGTTCAGAACTAACGTTATATAAAGCTGTCTAACTCTGTTAAGAACTAACGTTATATAAAGCTGTCTAACTCTGTTAAGAACTAACGTTATATAAAGCTGTCTAACTCTGTTCAGAACTAACGTTATATAAAGCTGTCTAACTCTGTTAAGAACTAACGTTATATAAAGCTGTCTAACTCTGTTCAGAACTAACGTTATATAAAGCTGTCTAACTCTGTTCAGAACTAACGTTATATAAAGCTGTCTAACTCTGTTCAGAACTAACGTTATATAAAGCTGTCTAACTCTGTTCAGAACTAACGTTATATAAAGCTGTCTAACTCTGTTAAGAACTAACGTTATATAAAGCTGTCTAACTCTGTTCAGAACTAACGTTATATAAAGCTGTCTAACTCTGTTCAGAACTAACGTTATATAAAGCTGTCTAACTCTGTTCAGAACTAACGTTATATAAAGCTGTCTAACTCTGTTCAGAACTAACGTTATATAAAGCTGTCTAACTCTGTTCAGAACTAACGTTATATAAAGCTGTCTAACTGTTAAGAACTAACGTTATATAAAGCTGTCTAACTCTGTTCAGAACTAACGTTATATAAAGCTGTCTCTGTTAAGAACTAACGTTATATAAAGCTGTCTAACTCTGTTAAGAACTAACGTTATATAAAGCTGTCTAACTCTGTTCAGAACTAACGTTATATAAAGCTGTCTAACTCTGTTCAGAACTAACGTTATATAAAGCTGTCTCTGTTCAGAACTAACGTTATATAAAGCTGTCTAACTCTGTTCAGAACTAACGTTATATAAAGCTGTCTAACTCTGTTCAGAACTAACGTTATATAAAGCTGTCTAACTCTATTGTTAAGAACTAACGTTATATAAAGCTGTCTAACTCTGTTCAGAACTAACGTTATATAAAGCTGTCTAACTCTGTTCAGAACTAACGTTATATAAAGCTGTCTAACTCTGTTCAGAACTAACGTTATATAAAGCTGTCTAACTCTGTTCAGAACTAACGTTATATAAAGCTGTCTAACTCTGTTCAGAACTAACGTTATATAAAGCTGTCTAACTCTGTTCAGAACTAACGTTATATAAAGCTGTCTAACTCTGTTCAGAACTAACGTTATATAAAGCTGTCTAACTCTGTTAAGAACTAACGTTAAATAAAGCTGTCTAACTCTGTTCAGAACTAACGTTATATAAAGCTGTCTAACCCTGTTCAGAACTAACGTTATATAAAGCTGTCTAACTCTGTTCAGAACTAACGTTATATAAAGCTGTCTAACTCTGTTAAGAACTAACGTTATATAAAGCTGTCTAACTCTGTTAAGAACTGACTCACTCCACATTGACCATGGTGTTTCTAAACTAAAATGATTCTCTCTCTCCCCCTTCTCTCCCAATCTCTCTCCCCCCAGCTCTCCCCCCTCTCCCAATCTCTCTCTCCCTTCTCTCCCCCCTCTCCCAATCTCTCTCCTCCTCTATGTCTCTGTTTTTTGTCTACACCTCATCATGTTTTTCAGTGCAGGGCATTCCTCCATGTCACGCTACACGCTACAATTGACACACTACACACACGTGTGACTTGGGCCGGTGGACTGGCAGCCTGTAGTCTGATTCTGACACACACACACACACACACACTCACACACACACACACACACACACACACACACACACACACACACACACACACACACTCACACACGTTAAAACATGATGAAACACATTCTAAAGCTGTAGAACATTCTGTAAGGTATTTGCCTGTATTTATTTCTCTCTCCTCAACTAGAAGGCTGAAACTGTCTCCAGTAAGCAAATGTTCTGAGAAACATTGAGGAGTGTTGGAGTGTTTAGTAGTGTTTAGTAGTGTTTAGTAGTGTTTAGTAGTGTTTAGTAGTGTTGGAGTGTTTAGTAGTGTTTAGTAGTGTTGGAGTGTTTAGTAGTGTTGGAGTGTTTAGTAGTGTTGGAGTGTTTAGTAGTGTTTAATAGTGTTGGAGTGTTTAGTAGTGTTGGAGTGTTTAGTAGTGTTGGAGTGTTTAGTAGTGTTGGAGTGTTTAGTAGTGTTTAGTAGTGTTGGAGTGTTTAGTAGTGTTGGAGTGTTTAGTAGTGTTTAGTAGTGTTTAGTAGTGTTGGAGTGTTTAGTAGTGTTGGAGTGTTTAGTAGTGTTGGAGTGTTTAGTAGTGTTGGAGTGTTTAGTAGTGTTTAGTAGTGTTTAGTAGTGTTGGAGTGTTTAGTAGTGTTTAGTAGTGTTGGAGTGTTTAGTAGTGTTGGAGTGTTTAGTAGTGTTTAGTAGTGTTGGAGTGTTTAGTAGTGTTGGAGTGTTTAGTAGTGTTGGAGTGTTTTGGAGTGTTTAGTAGTGTTGGAGTGTTTAGTAGTGTTGGAGTGTTTAGTAGTGTTGGAGTGTTTAGTAGTGTTTAGTAGTGTTGGAGTGTTTAGTAGTGTTGGAGTGTTTAGTAGTGTTGGAGTGTTTTGGAGTGTTTAGTAGTGTTGGAGTGTTTAGTAGTGTTGGAGTGTTTAGTAGTGTTTGAGTGTTTAGTAGTGTTTGAGTGTTTAGTAGTGTTGGAGTGTTTAGTAGTGTTGGAGTGTTTAGTAGTGTTTAGTAGTGTTGGAGTGTTTAGTAGTGTTGGAGTGTTGGAGTGGTTAGTAGTGTTGGAGTGTTTAGTAGTGTTGGAGTGTTTAGTAGTGTTTAGTAGTGTTGGAGTGTTTAGTAGTGTTGGAGTGTTTAGTAGTGTTGGAGTGTTTAGTAGTGTTTAGTAGTGTTTAGTAGTGTTGGAGTGTTTAGTAGTGTTTAGTAGTGTTGGAGTGTTTAGTAGTGTTGGAGTGTTGGAGTGTTGGAGTGTTTAGTAGTGTTGGAGTGTTTAGTAGTGTTGGAGTGTTTAGTAGTGTATGAGTGTTTAGTAGTGTTGGAGTGTTTAGTAGTGTTTAGTAGTGTTGGAGTGTTTAGTAGTGTTGGAGTGTTTAGTAGTGTTTAGTAGTGTTGGAGTGTTTAGTAGTGTTGGAGTGTTTAGTAGTGTTGGAGTGTTTAGTAGTGTTGGAGTGTTTAGTAGTGTTGGAGTGTTTAGTAGTGTTGGAGTGTTTAGTAGTGTTTAGTAGTGTTGGAGTGTTTAGTAGTGTTGGAGTGTTTAGTAGTGTTTAGTAGTGTTGGAGTGTTTAGTAGTGTTGGAGTGTTTAGTAGTGTTGGAGTGTTTAGTAGTGTTGGAGTGTTTAGTAGTGTTGGAGTGTTTAGTAGTGTTGGAGTGTTTAGTAGTGTTGGAGTGTTTAGTAGTGTTTAGTAGTGTTTAGTAGTGTTGGAGTGTTTAGTAGTTGTTTAGTAGTGTTGGAGTGTTTAGTAGTGTTGGAGTGTTTAGTAGTGTTGGAGTGTTTAGTAGTGTTGGAGTGTTTAGTAGTGTTGAGTGTTTAGTAGTGTTGGAGTGTTTAGTAGTGTTTAGTAGTGTTGGAGTGTTTAGTAGTGTTGGAGTGTTTAGTAGTGTTTTAGTAGTGTTGGAGTGTTTAGTAGTGTTGGAGTGTTTAGTAGTGTTGGAGTGTTTAGTAGTGTTGGAGTGTTTAGTAGTGTTTAGTAGTGTTGGAGTGTTTAGTAGTGTTGGAGTGTTTAGTAGTGTTGGAGTGTTGAGTGTTGGAGTGTTTAGTAGTGTTGGAGTGTTGGAGTGTTTAGTAGTGTTGGAGTGTTTAGTAGTGTTGGAGTGTTTAGTAGTGTTGGAGTGTTAGTAGTGTTGGAGTGTTTAGTAGTGTTGGAGTGTTTAGTAGTGTTGGAGTGTTTAGTAGTGTTTAGTAGTGTTGGAGTGTTTAGTAGTGTTGGAGTGTTTAGTAGTGTTGGAGTGTTTAGTAGTGTTGGAGTGTTAGTAGTGTTGGAGTGTTTAGTAGTGTTTAGTAGTGTTGGAGTGTTTAGTAGTGTTGGAGTGTTTAGTAGTGTTGAGTGTTTAGTAGTGTTTAGTAGTGTTGGAGTGTTTAGTAGTGTGGAGTGTTGGAGTGTTTAGTAGTGTTGGAGTGTTTAGTAGTGTTGGAGTGTTTAGTAGTGTTAGTAGTGTTGGTGGAGTGTTTAGTAGTGTTGGAGTGTTTAGTAGTGTTGGAGTGTTAGTAGTGTTGAGTGTTAGTAGTGTTAGTAGTGTTGGAGTGTTTAGTAGTGTTGGAGTGTTTAGTAGTGTTGGAGTGTTGGAGTGTTTAGTAGTGTTGGAGTGTTTAGTAGTGTTGGAGTGTTTGAGTGTTTAGTAGTGTTGGAGTGTTTAGTAGTGTTGGAGTGTTTAGTAGTGTTTAGTAGTGTTGAGTGTTGGAGTGTTTAGTAGTGTTGGAGTGTTTAGTAGTGTTGGAGTGTTTAGTAGTGTTTAGTAGTGTTGGAGTGTTTAGTAGTGTTGGAGTGTTTAGTAGTGTTGAGTGTTTAGTAGTGTTGGAGTGTTTAGTAGTGTTGGAGTGTTAGTAGTGTTAGTAGTGTTGGAGTGTTTAGTAGTGTTGGAGTGTTGAGTGTTTAGTAGTGTTGGAGTGTTTAGTAGTGTTGGAGTGTTTAGTAGTGTTTAGTAGTGTTGGTGTTGGAGTGTTTAGTAGTGTTGGAGTGTTTAGTAGTGTTGGAGTGTTTAGTAGTGTTAGTAGTGTTGGAGTGTTTAGTAGTGTTGGAGTGTTTAGTAGTGTTGGAGTGTTGGTTTAGTAGTGTTGGAGTGTTTAGTAGTGTTGGAGTGTTTAGTAGTGTTTAGTAGTGTTGGAGTGTTTAGTAGTGTTGGAGTGTTGGAGTGTTTAGTAGTGTTGGAGTGTTTAGTAGTGTTGGAGTGTTTAGTAGTGTTTAGTAGTGTTGGAGTGTTTAGTAGTGTTGGAGTGTTTAGTAGTGTTGGAGTGTTTAGTGTTAGTAGTGTTGGAGTGTTTAGTAGTGTTGGAGTGTTTAGTAGTGTTGGAGTGTTTAGTAGTGTTTAGTAGTGTTGGAGTGTTTAGTAGTGTTGGAGTGTTTAGTAGTGTTGGTGTTTAGTAGTGTTGGAGTGTTTAGTAGTGTTGGAGTGTTTAGTAGTGTTTAGTAGTGTTGGAGTGTTTAGTAGTGTTGGAGTGTTAGTAGTGTTGGAGTGTTTAGTAGTGTTGGAGTGTTTAGTAGTGTTGGAGTGTTTAGTAGTGTTGAGTGTTGAGTGTTAGTAGTGTTTAGTAGTGTTGGAGTGTTTAGTAGTGTTGGAGTGTTTAGTAGTGTTGTAGTGTTGGAGTGTTTAGTAGTGTTGGAGTGTTTAGTAGTGTTGGAGTGTTTAGTAGTGTTTAGTAGTGTTTAGTAGTGTTTAGTAGTGTTGGAGTGTTTAGTAGTGTTGGAGTGTTTAGTAGTGTTGGAGTGTTTAGTAGTGTTGGAGTGTTTAGTAGTGTTTAGTAGTGTTGGAGTGTTTAGTAGTGTTTAGTAGTGTTGGAGTGTTTAGTAGTGTTTAGTAGTGTTGGAGTGTTTAGTAGTGTTGGAGTGTTTAGTAGTGTTAGTAGTGTTGGAGTGTTGGAGTGTTGGAGTGTTTAGTAGTGTTGGAGTGTTGAGTGTTGGAGTGTTTAGTAGTGTTGGAGTGTTTAGTAGTGTTGGAGTGTTTAGTAGTGTTGGAGTGTTTAGTAGTGTTGGAGTGTTAGTAGTGTTTGTGTGTTTAGTAGTGTTGAGTGTAGTGTTGGAGTGTTTAGTAGTGTTGGAGTGTTTAGTAGTGTTGGTGTTGAGTGTTTAGTAGTGTTTAGTAGTGTTGGAGTGTTTAGTAGTGTTAGTAGTGTTTAGTAGTGTTGGAGTGTTGGAGTGTTGAGTGTTTAGTAGTGTTGGAGTGTTTAGTAGTGTTGTGTTGGAGTGTTTAGTAGTGTTGGAGTGTTTAGTAGTGTTGGAGTGTTTAGTAGTGTTGGAGTGTTTAGTAGTGTTAGTAGTGTTGGAGTGTTTAGTAGTGTTTAGTAGTGTTGGAGTGTTTAGTAGTGTTGGAGTGTTTAGTAGTGTTAGTAGTGTTGAGTGTTAGTAGTGTTGGAGTGTTTAGTAGTGTTGGAGTGTTTAGTAGTGTTGGAGTGTTTAGTAGTGTTGGAGTGTTAGTAGTGTTTAGTAGTGTTGGAGTGTTTAGTAGTGTTGGAGTGTTTAGTAGTGTTGAGTGTGTTTAGTAGTGTTGGAGTGTTTAGTAGTGTTGGAGTGTTGGAGTGTTTAGTAGTGTTGGAGTGTTTGTTTAGTAGTGTTGGAGTGTTTAGTAGGTTTGAGTAGTGTTGAGGTTTAGTAGTGTTGGAGTGTTTAGTAGTGTTGGAGTGTTTTGTGAGTGTTTAGTAGTGTTGGAGTGTTTAGTAGTGTTGGAGTGTTTAGTAGTGTTGGAGTGTTGGAGTGTTTAGTAGTGTTTAGTAGTGTTGGAGTGTTTAGTAGTGTTGGAGTGTTTAGTAGTGTTGGAGTGTTTAGTAGTGTTGGAGTGTTGGAGTGTTTAGTAGTGTTTAGTAGTGTTGGAGTGTTTAGTAGTGTTGGAGTGTTTAGTAGTGTTGGAGTGTTTAGTAGTGTTGAGTGTTTAGTAGTGTTGGAGTGTTTAGTAGTGTTGGAGTGTTTAGTAGTGTTGGAGTGTTAGTGGTGTTGGAGTGTTTAGTAGTGTTGGAGTGTTTAGTAGTGTTGGAGTGTTTAGTAGTGTTGGAGTGTTTAGTAGTGTTGGAGTGTTTAGTAGTGTTGGAGTGTTTAGTAGTGTTTAGTAGTGTTTAGTAGTGTTGGAGTGTTTAGTGGAGTGTTTAGTAGTGTTGGAGTGTTTAGTAGTGTTGGAGTGTTTAGTAGTGTTGGAGTGTTTAGTAGTGTTTAGTAGTGTGAGTGTTTAGTAGTGTTTAGTAGTGTTGGAGTGTTTAGTAGTGTTGGAGTGTTTAGTAGTGTTGGAGTGTTTAGTAGTGTTTAGTAGTGTTGAGTGTTTAGTAGTGTTGGAGTGTTTAGTAGTGTTTAGTAGTGTTGGAGTGTTTAGTAGTGTTGGAGTGTTTAGTAGTGTTTAGTAGTGTTGGAGTGTTTAGTAGTGTTGGAGTGTTTAGTAGTGTTCGGAGTGTTTAGTAGTGTTGGAGTGTTTAGTAGTGTTGGAGTGTTTAGTAGTGTTGGAGTGTTTGTAGTGTTAGTAGTGTTGGAGTGTTTAGTAGTGTTGGAGTGTTTAGTAGTGTTGGAGTGTTTAGTAGTGTTGGAGTTTTAGTAGTGTTGGAGTGTTTAGTAGTGTTTGGAGTGTTTAGTAGTGTTGGAGTGTTTTGGAGTGTTTAGTAGTGTTGGAGTGTTTAGTAGTGTTGGAGTGTTAGTAGTGTTGGAGTGTTTAGTAGTGTTGGAGTGTTTAGTAGTGTTAGTAGTGTTTAGTAGTGTTGGAGTGTTGGAGTGTTTAGTAGTGTTAGGAGTGTTTAGTAGTGTTGGAGTGTTGAGTGTTTAGTAGTGTTGGAGTGTTTAGTAGTGTTTAGTAGTGTTTAGTAGTGTTGGAGTGTTGGAGTGTTTAGTAGTGTTGGAGTGTTTAGTAGTGTTGGAGTGTTGGAGTGTTAGTAGTGTTGGAGTGTTTAGTAGTGTTGGAGTGTTTAGTAGTGTTAGTAGTGTTGGAGTGTTAGTAGTGTTTAGTAGTGTTGGAGTGTTTAGTAGTGTTGGAGTGTTTAGTAGTGTTTAGTAGTGTTGGAGTGTTTAGTAGTGTTGGAGTGTTTAGTAGTGTTGGAGTGTTTAGTAGTGTTGGAGTGTTTAGTAGTGTTGGAGTGTTTAGTAGTGTTTAGTAGTGTTGGAGTGTTTAGTAGTGTTGGAGTGTTTAGTAGTGTTGGAGTGTTTAGTAGTGTTTAGTAGTGTTGGAGTGTTTAGTAGTGTTGGAGTGTTTAGTAGTGTTGGAGTGTTTAGTAGTGTTGGAGTGTTTAGTAGTGTTGGAGTGTTTAGTAGTGTTAGTAGTGTTTAGTAGTGTTGGAGTGTTTAGTAGTGTTGGAGTGTTTAGTAGTGTTGGAGTGTTTAGTAGTGTTTAGTAGTGTTGGAGTGTTTAGTAGTGTTGGAGTGTTTAGTAGTGTTTAGTAGTGTTGGAGTGTTAGTAGTGTTGGAGTGTTTAGTAGTGTTGGAGTGTTTAGTAGTGTTTAGTAGTGTTTAGTAGTGTTGGAGTGTTGGAGTGTTAGTAGTGTTTAGTAGTGTTTAGTAGTGTTGGAGTGTTTAGTAGTGTTGGAGTGTTTAGTAGTGTTGGAGTGTTTGGAGTGTTTAGTAGTGTTGGAGTGTTTAGTAGTGTTGGAGTGTTTAGTAGTGTTGGAGTGTTTAGTAGTGTTGGAGTGTTGGAGTGTTGGAGTGTTTAGTAGTGTTGGAGTGTTTAGTAGTGTTGGAGTGTTGGAGTGTTGGAGTGTTTAGTAGTGTTGGAGTGTTTAGTAGTGTTGGAGTGTTTAGTAGTGTTGGAGTGTTTAGTAGTGTTGGAGTGTTTAGTAGTGTTGGAGTGTTTAGTAGTGTTTAGTAGTGTTTAGTAGTGTTTAGTAGTGTTGGAGTGTTTAGTAGTGTTGGAGTGTTTAGTAGTGTTGGAGTGTTTAGTAGTGTTGGAGTGTTTAGTAGTGTTTAGTAGTGTTGGAGTGTTTAGTAGTGTTGGAGTGTTTAGTAGTGTTTAGTAGTGTTGGAGTGTTTAGTAGTGTTGGAGTGTTTAGTAGTGTTTAGTAGTGTTGGAGTGTTTAGTAGTGTTGGAGTGTTTAGTAGTGTTGGAGTGTTGGAGTGTTGGAGTGTTTAGTAGTGTTGGAGTGTTTAGTAGTGTTGGAGTGTTGAGTGTTGGAGTGTTTAGTAGTGTTGGAGTGTTTAGTAGTGTTGGAGTGTTTAGTAGTGTTGGAGTGTTGAGTGTTGGAGTGTTTAGTAGTGTTGGAGTGTTTAGTAGTGTTGGAGTGTTTAGTAGTGTTGGAGTGTTTAGTAGTGTTGGAGTGTTTGTAGTGTTTAGTAGTGTTGGAGTGTTTAGTAGTGTTGGAGTGTTAGTAGTTTAGTAGTGTTGGAGTGTTTAGTAGTGTTGGAGTGTTTAGTAGTGTTGGAGTGTTTAGTAGTGTTGGAGTGTTTAGTAGTGTTGGAGTGTTTAGTAGTGTTGGAGTGTTGGAGTGTTTAGTAGTGTTTAGTAGTGTTGGAGTGTTTAGTAGTGTTGGAGTGTTGGAGTGTTAGTAGTGTTTAGTAGTGTTTAGTAGTGTTGGAGTGTTTAGTAGTGTTTAGTAGTGTTGGAGTGTTTAGTAGTGTTGGAGTGTTTAGTAGTGTTGGAGTGTTTGGAGTGTTTAGTAGTGTTGGAGTGTTTAGTAGTGTTGGAGTGTTGGAGTGTTGGAGTGTTTAGTAGTGTTGGAGTGTTTAGTAGTGTTGGAGTGTTTAGTAGTGTTGGAGTGTTTAGTAGTGTTGGAGTGTTTAGTAGTGTTTAGTAGTGTTGGAGTGTTTAGTAGTGTTGGAGTGTTTAGTAGTGTTTAGTAGTGTTGGAGTGTTTAGTAGTGTTGGAGTGTTTAGTAGTGTTTAGTAGTGTTGGAGTGTTGGAGTGTTTAGTAGTGTTGGAGTGTTTAGTAGTGTTTAGTAGTGTTGGAGTGTTTAGTAGTGTTGGAGTGTTGTAGTGTTAGTAGTGTTTAGTAGTGTTGGAGTGTTTAGTAGTGTTGGAGTGTTTAGTAGTGTTGGAGTGTTTAGTAGTGTTTAGTAGTGTTTAGTAGTGTTGGAGTGTTTAGTAGTGTTGGAGTGTTGGAGTGTTTAGTAGTGTTTAGTAGTGTTTAGTAGTGTTGGAGTGTTTAGTAGTGTTTAGTAGTGTTGGAGTGTTTAGTAGTGTTGTAGTGTTGGAGTGTTGGAGTGTTTAGTAGTGTTGGAGTGTTTAGTAGTGTTGGAGTGTTTAGTAGTGTTGGAGTGTTTAGTAGTGTTTAGTAGTGTTGGAGTGTTTAGTAGTGTTGGAGTGTTTAGTAGTGTTGGAGTGTTTAGTAGTGTTGGAGTGTTTAGTAGTGTTGGAGTGTTGGAGTGTTTAGTAGTGTTGGAGTGTTTAGTAGTGTTGGAGTGTTTAGTAGTGTTGGAGTGTTTAGTAGTGTTGGAGTGTTGGAGTGTTTAGTAGTGTTTAGTAGTGTTGGAGTGATTAGTAGTGTTGGAGTGTTTAGTAGTGTTGGAGTGTTTTGGAGTGTTTAGTAGTGTTGGAGTGTTTAGTAGTGTTGGAGTGTTTAGTAGTGTTTAGTAGTGTTGGAGTGTTTAGTAGTGTTGGAGTGTTTAGTAGTGTTGGAGTGTTTAGTAGTGTTGGAGTGTTTAGTAGTGTTTAGTAGTGTTGGAGTGTTTAGTAGTGTTGGAGTGTTTAGTAGTGTTTAGTAGTGTTGGAGTGTTTAGTAGTGTTGGAGTGTTTAGTAGTGTTGGAGTGTTTAGTAGTGTTTAGTAGTGTTGGAGTGTTTAGTAGTGTTTAGTAGTGTTGGAGTGTTGGAGTGTTTAGTAGTGTTGGAGTGTTTAGTAGTGTTGGAGTGTTTAGTAGTGTTTAGTAGTGTTGGAGTGTTTAGTAGTGTTGGAGTGTTTAGTAGTGTTTAGTAGTGTTGGAGTGTTTAGTAGTGTTGGAGTGTTTAGTAGTGTTGGAGTGTTTAGAAGTGTTTAGTAGTGTTTAGTAGTGTTGGAGTGTTTAGTAGTGTTGGAGTGTTGGAGTGTTTAGTAGTGTTTAGTAGTGTTTAGTAGTGTTGGAGTGTTTAGTAGTGTTTAGTAGTGTTGGAGTGTTTAGTAGTGTTGGAGTGTTGGAGTGTTGGAGTGTTTAGTAGTGTTGGAGTGTTTAGTAGTGTTGGAGTGTTTAGTAGTGTTGGATGGTTTAGTAGTGTTTAGTAGTGTTGGAGTGTTGGAGTGTTTAGTAGTGTTGGAGTGTTTAGTAGTGTTGGAGTGTTGGAGTGTTTAGTAGTGTTGGAGTGTTTAGTAGTGTTGGAGTGTTTAGTAGTGTTGGAGTGTTTAGTAGTGTTGGAGTGTTGGAGTGTTTAGTAGTGTTTAGTAGTGTTGGAGTGATTAGTAGTGTTGGAGTGTTTAGTAGTGTTGGAGTGTTTTGGAGTGTTTAGTAGTGTTGGAGTGTTTAGTAGTGTTGGAGTGTTTAGTAGTGTTGGAGTGTTTAGTAGTGTTGGAGTGTTTAGTAGTGTTGGAGTGTTTAGTAGTGTTTAGTAGTGTTGGAGTGTTTAGTAGTGTTGGAGTGTTTAGTAGTGTTGGAGTGTTTAGTAGTGTTGGAGTGTTTAGTAGTGTTGGAGTGTTGGAGTGTTTAGTAGTGTTTAGTAGTGTTGGAGTGTTTAATAGTGTTGGAGTGTTTAGTAGTGTTGGAGTGTTTAGTAGTGTTGGAGTGTTGGAGTGTTTAGTAGTGTTTAGTAGTGTTTAGTAGTGTTGGAGTGTTTAGTAGTGTTTAGTAGTGTTGGAGTGTTTAGTAGTGTTGGAGTGTTTAGTAGTGTTGGAGTGTTGGAGTGTTTAGTAGTGTTGGAGTGTTTAGTAGTGTTTAGTAGTGTTGGAGTGTTTAGTAGTGTTGGAGTGTTTAGTAGTGTTGGAGTGTTTAGTAGTGTTTAGTAGTGTTGGAGTGTTTAGTAGTGTTGGAGTGTTTAGTAGTGTTGGAGTGTTTAGTAGTGTTGGAGTGTTGGAGTGTTTAGTAGTGTTTAGTAGTGTTGGAGTGATTAGTAGTGTTGGAGTGTTTAGTAGTGTTGGAGTGTTTAGTAGTGTTGGAGTGGTTAGTAGTGTTGGAGTGTTGGAGTGTTTAGTAGTGTTTAGTAGTGTTGGAGTGTTTTGGAGTGTTTAGTAGTGTTGGAGTGTTTAGTAGTGTTGGAGTGTTTAGTAGTGTTGGAGTGTTTAGTAGTGTTGGAGTGTTTAGTAGTGTTTAGTAGTGTTGGAGTGTTTAGTAGTGTTGGAGTGTTTAGTAGTGTTTAGTAGTGTTGGAGTGTTTTGGAGTGTTTAGTAGTGTTGGAGTGTTTAGTAGTGTTGGAGTGTTTAGTAGTGTTTAGTAGTGTTGGAGTGTTTAGTAGTGTTTAGTAGTGTTGGAGTGTTTAGTAGTGTTGGAGTGTTTAGTAGTGTTGGAGTGGTTAGTAGTGTTGGAGTGTTGGAGTGTTTAGTAGTGTTTAGTAGTGTTGGAGTGTTTTGGAGTGTTTAGTAGTGTTGGAGTGTTTAGTAGTGTTTAGTAGTGTTGGAGTGTTTAGTATTGTTTAGTAGTGTTGGAGTGTTTAGTAGTGTTTAGTAGTGTTGGAGTGTTTAGTAGTGTTGGAGTGTTTAGTAGTGTTGGAGTGTTTAGTAGTGTTGGAGTGTTGGAGTGTTTAGTAGTGTTTATTAGTGTTGGAGTGATTAGTAGTGTTGGAGTGTTTAGTAGTGTTGGAGTGTTTTGGAGTGTTTAGTAGTGTTGGAGTGTTTAGTAGTGTTGGAGTGTTTAGTAGTGTTGGAGTGTTTAGTAGTGTCTAGTAGTGTTGGAGTGTTTAGTAGTGTTGGAGTGTTTAGTAGTGTTGGAGTGTTTAGTAGTGTTGGAGTGTTTAGTAGTGTTGGAGTGTTGGAGTGTTTAGTAGTGTTTAGTAGTGTTGGAGTGTTTAATAGTGTTGGAGTGTTTAGTAGTGTTGGAGTGTTTAGTAGTGTTGGAGTGTTGGAGTGTTTAGTAGTGTTTAGTAGTGTTGGAGTGTTTAGTAGTGTTTAGTAGTGTTGGAGTGTTTAGTAGTGTTGGAGTGTTTAGTAGTGTTGGAGTGTTGGAGTGTTTAGTAGTGTTGGAGTGTTTAGTAGTGTTTAGTAGTGTTGGAGTGTTTAGTAGTGTTGGATGTGTTTAGTAGTGTTGGAGTGTTTAGTAGTGTTTAGTAGTGTTGGAGTGTTTAGTAGTGTTGGAGTGTTTAGTAGTGTTGGAGTGTTTAGTAGTGTTGGAGTGTTGGAGTGTTTAGTAGTGTTGGAGTGATTAGTAGTGTTGGAGTGTTTAGTAGTGTTGGAGTGTTTAGTAGTGTTGGAGTGGTTAGTAGTGTTGGAGTGTTGGAGTGTTTAGTAGTGTTTAGTAGTGTTGGAGTGTTTTGGAGTGTTTAGTAGTGTTGGAGTGTTTAGTAGTGTTGGAGTGTTTAGTAGTGTTGGAGTGTTTAGTAGTGTTGGAGTGTTTAGTAGTGTTTAGTAGTGTTGGAGTGTTTTGGAGTGTTTAGTAGTGTTGGAGTGTTTAGTAGTGTTGGAGTGTTTAGTAGTGTTGGAGTGTTTAGTAGTGTTGGAGTGTTTAGTAGTGTTGGAGTGTTTAGTAGTGTTTAGTAGTGTTGGAGTGTTTAGTAGTGTTGGAGTGTTTAGTAGTGTTGGAGTGTTTAGTAGTGTTGGAGTGTTTAGTAGTGTTGGAGTGTTGGAGTGTTTAGTAGTGTTTAGTAGTGTTGGAGTGTTTAATAGTGTTGGAGTGTTTAGTAGTGTTGGAGTGTTTAGTAGTGTTGGAGTGTTGGAGTGTTTAGTAGTGTTTAGTAGTGTTTAGTAGTGTTGGAGTGTTTAGTAGTGTTTAGTAGTGTTGGAGTGTTTAGTAGTGTTGGAGTGTTTAGTAGTGTTGGAGTGTTGGAGTGTTTAGTAGTGTTGGAGTGTTTAGTAGTGTTTAGTAGTGTTGGAGTGTTTAGTAGTGTTGGAGTGTTTAGTAGTGTTGGAGTGTTTAGTAGTGTTTAGTAGTGTTGGAGTGTTTAGTAGTGTTGGAGTGTTTAGTAGTGTTGGAGTGTTTAGTAGTGTTGGAGTGTTGGAGTGTTTAGTAGTGTTTAGTAGTGTTGGAGTGATTAGTAGTGTTGGAGTGTTTAGTAGTGTTGGAGTGTTTAGTAGTGTTGGAGTGGTTAGTAGTGTTGGAGTGTTGGAGTGTTTAGTAGTGTTTAGTAGTGTTGGAGTGTTTTGGAGTGTTTAGTAGTGTTGGAGTGTTTAGTAGTGTTGGAGTGTTTAGTAGTGTTGGAGTGTTTAGTAGTGTTGGAGTGTTTAGTAGTGTTTAGTAGTGTTGGAGTGTTTAGTAGTGTTGGAGTGTTTAGTAGTGTTTAGTAGTGTTGGAGTGTTTTGGAGTGTTTAGTAGTGTTGGAGTGTTTAGTAGTGTTGGAGTGTTTAGTAGTGTTTAGTAGTGTTGGAGTGTTTAGTAGTGTTTAGTAGTGTTGGAGTGTTTAGTAGTGTTGGAGTGTTTAGTAGTGTTGGAGTGGTTAGTAGTGTTGGAGTGTTGGAGTGTTTAGTAGTGTTTAGTAGTGTTGGAGTGTTTTGGAGTGTTTAGTAGTGTTGGAGTGTTTAGTAGTGTTTAGTAGTGTTGGAGTGTTTAGTATTGTTTAGTAGTGTTGGAGTGTTTAGTAGTGTTTAGTAGTGTTGGAGTGTTTAGTAGTGTTGGAGTGTTTAGTAGTGTTGGAGTGTTTAGTAGTGTTGGAGTGTTGGAGTGTTTAGTAGTGTTTAGTAGTGTTGGAGTGATTAGTAGTGTTGGAGTGTTTAGTAGTGTTGGAGTGTTTTGGAGTGTTTAGTAGTGTTGGAGTGTTTAGTAGTGTTGGAGTGTTTAGTAGTGTTGGAGTGTTTAGTAGTGTTTAGTAGTGTTGGAGTGTTTAGTAGTGTTGGAGTGTTTAGTAGTGTTGGAGTGTTTAGTAGTGTTGGAGTGTTTAGTAGTGTTGGAGTGTTGGAGTGTTTAGTAGTGTTTAGTAGTGTTGGAGTGTTTAATAGTGTTGGAGTGTTTAGTAGTGTTGGAGTGTTTAGTAGTGTTGGAGTGTTGGAGTGTTTAGTAGTGTTTAGTAGTGTTGGAGTGTTTAGTAGTGTTTAGTAGTGTTGGAGTGTTTAGTAGTGTTGGAGTGTTTAGTAGTGTTGGAGTGTTGGAGTGTTTAGTAGTGTTGGAGTGTTTAG
This sequence comes from Coregonus lavaretus, assembly GCF_964263955.1. Taxonomy (NCBI): domain Eukaryota; kingdom Metazoa; phylum Chordata; class Actinopteri; order Salmoniformes; family Salmonidae; genus Coregonus; species Coregonus lavaretus. Next base: position 30,366 of record NW_028158088.1, read on the forward strand.
TAGTGTTTAGTAGTGTTGGAGTGTTTAGTAGTGTTGGATGTGTTTAGTAGTGTTGGAGTGTTTAGTAGTGTTTAGTAGTGTTGGAGTGTTTAGTAGTGTTGGAGTGTTTAGTAGTGTTGGAGTGTTTAGTAGTGTTGGAGTGTTGGAGTGTTTAGTAGTGTTGGAGTGATTAGTAGTGTTGGAGTGTTTAGTAGTGTTGGAGTGTTTAGTAGTGTTGGAGTGGTTAGTAGTGTTGGAGTGTTGGAGTGTTTAGTAGTGTTTAGTAGTGTTGGAGTGTTTTGGAGTGTTTAGTAGTGTTGGAGTGTTTAGTAGTGTTGGAGTGTTTAGTAGTGTTGGAGTGTTTAGTAGTGTTGGAGTGTTTAGTAGTGTTTAGTAGTGTTGGAGTGTTTAGTAGTGTTGGAGTGTTTAGTAGTGTTTAGTAGTGTTGGAGTGTTTTGGAGTGTTTAGTAGTGTTGGAGTGTTTAGTAGTGTTGGAGTGTTTAGTAGTGTTTAGTAGTGTTGGAGTGTTTAGTAGTGTTTAGTAGTGTTGGAGTGTTTAGTAGTGTTGGAGTGTTTAGTAGTGTTGGAGTGGTTAGTAGTGTTGGAGTGTTGGAGTGTTTAGTAGTGTTTAGTAGTGTTGGAGTGTTTTGGAGTGTTTAGTAGTGTTGGAGTGTTTAGTAGTGTTTAGTAGTGTTGGAGTGTTTAGTATTGTTTAGTAGTGTTGGAGTGTTTAGTAGTGTTTAGTAGTGTTGGAGTGTTTAGTAGTGTTGGAGTGTTGGAGTGTTTTCGAGTGTTTAGTAGTGTTGGAGTGTTTAGTAGTGTTTAATACTGTATGTATGTATGTATGTATGTATGTATGTATGTATGTATGTTGTGTGTGTGTGTATATATATATATATATAAGACATCAAAACTATGAAATAACACATATGGAATCATGTAGTAACCAAAAACGTGTTATACAAATCAAAATATATTTTATATTTGTGATTCTTCAAATAGCCACCCTTTGCCTTGATGACAGCTTTGCACACTCTTGGCATTCTCTCAACCAGCTTCATGATGTAGTCACCTGGAATGCTTTTCAATTAACAGGTGTGCCTTCTTAAAAGTTAATTTGTGGAATTTATTTCCTTCTTAATGCGTTTCAGTTGTGTTGTGACAAAGTAGGGGGGGTATACAGAAGATAGCCCAATTTAGTAAAATACCAAGTCCATATAATGGCAAGAACAGCTCAAATAAGCAAAGAGAAACGACAGTCCATCATTACTTTAAGACATGAAGGTCAGTCAATACGGAACATTTCAAGAACTTTGAACGTTTCTTCAAGTGCAGTCGCAAAAACCATCAAGCGCTATGATGAAACGGGCTCTCATGAGGACCGCCACAGGAAAGGAAGACCCAGAGTTACCTCTGCTGCAGAGGATAAGTTCATTAGAGTTGCCAGCCTCAGAAATTGCAGCCCAAATAAATGCTTCACAGAGTTCAAGTAACAGACACATCTCAACATCAACTGTTCAGAGGGGACTGTGTGAATCAGGCCTTCATGGTGGAATTGCTGCAAAGAAACCACTACTAAAGGACACCAATAAGAAGAAGAGACCTGCTTGGGCCAAGAAATACGAGCAATTGACATTAGACTGGTGGAGATCTGTCCTTTGGTCTGGAGTCCAAATTGCAGATTTTTGGTTCCAACCGCCGTGTCTTTGTGAGATGCGGTGTGGGTGAACGGATGATCTCCGCATGTGAATTTCCCACCATAAAGCATGGAGGAGGAGGTGTTATGGTGTGGGGGTGGTTTGCTGGTGACACTGTCTGTGATTGATTTAGAATTCAAGGCACACTTAACCAGCATGGCTACCACAGCATTCTGCAGCGATACGCCATCCCATCTGGTTTGGGCTTAGTGGGACTATCATTTGTTTTTCAACAGGACAATGACCCAACACACCTCCAGGCTGTGTAAGGGCTATTTTACCAAGAAGGAGAGTGATGGAGTGCTGCATCAGATGACCTGGCCTCCGCAATCCCCCGACCTCAACCCAATTGAGACGTTTTGGGATGAGTCGAACGGCAGAGTGAAGGAAAAGCAGCCAACAAGTGCTCAGCATATGTGGGAACTCCTTCAAGACTGTTTTAAAAGCATTCCAGGTGAAGCTGGTTGAGAGAATGCCAAGAGTGTGCAAAGCTGTCATCAAGGCAAAGGGTGGCTATTTAAAGAATCTCAAATATAAAATACATTTTGATTGGTTTAACACTTTTTTTGGTTACTACATGATTCCATATGTGTTATTTCATAGTTTTGATGTCTTCACTATTATTCTACAATGTAAAAAATAGTAAAAATAAAGAAAAACCCTTGAATGAGTAGGTGTGTCCAAACTTTTGACTGGTACTGTATATCAACAAAAAACAGCTAATTTGATAATGATAAATTAATAATACGTTTGCAATATTATTTTTATGTGAACATAATCAGTGACCAAACTGAAATGCAAAACTCCAGTTTGCATTCTCAAGTTGCCAGTGGTTCAATGCCCTACCAGATAGTTGCCAGTGGTTCTATGCCCTACCAGATAGTTGCCAGTGGTTCTATGCCCTACCAGATAGTTGCCAGTGGTTCTATGCCCTACCAGATAGTTGCCAGTGGTTCTATGCCCTACCAGATAGTTGCCAGTGGTTCTATGCCCTACCAGATAGTTGCCAGTGGTTCTATGCCCTACCAGATAGTTGCCAGTGGTTCTATGCCCTACCAGATAGTTACCAGTGGTTCTATGCCCTACCAGATAGTTGCCAGTGGTTCTATGCCCTACCAGATAGTTGCCAGTGGTTCTATGCCCTACCAGATAGTTGCCAGTGGTTCTATGCCCTACCAGATAGTTGCCAGTGGTTCTATGCCCTACCAGATAGTTGCCAGTGGTTCTATGCCCTACCAGATAGTTGCCAGTGGTTCTATGCCCTACCAGATAGTTGCCAGTGGTTCTATGCCCTACCAGATAGTTGCCAGTGGTTCTATGCCCTACCAGATAGTTGCCAGTGGTTCTGTGCCCTACCAGATAGTTGCCAGTAGTTCTATGCCCTACCAGATAGTTGCCAGTGGTTCTATGCCCTACCAGATAGTTGCCAGTGGTTCTATGCCCTACCAGATAATTGCCAGTGGTTCTATGCCCTACCAGATAGTTGCCAGTGGTTCTATGCCCTACCAGATAGTTGCCAGTGGTTCTATGCCCTACCAGATAGTTGCCAGTGGTTCTATGCCCTACCAGATAGTTGCCAGTGGTTCTGTGCCCTACCAGATAGTTGCCAGTGGTTCTATGCCCTACCAGATAGTTGCCAGTGGTTCTATGCCCTACCAGATAGTTGCCAGTGGTTCTATGCCCTACCAGATAGTTGCCAGTGGTTCTATGCCCTACCAGATAGTTGCCAGTGGTTCTATGCCCTACCAGATAGTTGCCAGTGGTTCTATGCCCTACCAGATAGTTGCCAGTGGTTCTATGCCCTACCAGATAGTTGCCAGTGGTTCTATGCCCTACCAGATAGTTGCCAGTGGTTCTATGCCCTACCAGATAGTTGCCAGTGGTTCTATGCCCTACCAGATAGTTGCCAGTGGTTCTATGCCCTACCAGATAGTTGCCAGTGGTTCTATGCCCTACCAGATAGTTGCCAGTGGTTCTATGCCCTACCAGATAGTTGCCAGTGGTTCTATGCCCTACCAGATAGTTGCCAGTGGTTCTATGCCCTACCAGATAGTTGCCAGTGGTTCTATGCCCTACCAGATAGTTGCCAGTGGTTCTATGCCCTACCAGATAGTTGCCAGTGGTTCTATGCCCTACCAGATAGTTGCCAGTGGTTCTATGCCCTACCAGATAGTTGCCAGTGGTTCTATGCCCTACCAGATAGTTGCCAGTGGTTCTATGCCCTACCAGATAGTTGCCAGTGGTTCTATGCCCTACCAGATAGTTGCCAGTGGTTCTATGCCCTACCAGATAACACTGCCATATTGAGAGAGATCGTTGAAAGATAAATCAGTTCATGTGTAATTGTACTACATTACTTGGATCACATTATTTGAGACAAAAATATGAAAACTTAATGTGCAATTTAACAATGCTTTTTCTTAACCTACCAAGTATAAAAATTCAAATCCTTATTGGGTAAAACAATATTGTTCCATGCATTATCCTGGCCACATTCTTAACAGTTTGGCCTGTCAGTCAATCACTATGGGTGGGGTTTTCAGGGAAGGGGGCGGGATGTTTGTGAGTCACAGGGTTGATAGGGTTTCAGACCTGTCAATCAATCACTATGGGTGGGGTTTTCAGGGAAGGGGGCGGGATGTTTGTGAGTCACAGGGTTGATAGGGTTTCAGACCTGTCAATCAATCACTATGGGTGGAGTTTTCAGGGAAGGGGGCGGGATGTTTGTGAGTCACAGGGTTGATAGGGTTTCAGACCTGTCAATCAATCACTATGGGTGGGGTTTTCAGGGAAGGGGGCGGGATATTTGTGAGTCACAGGGTTGATAGGGTTTCAGACCTGTCAATCAATCGCTATGGGGTGGGATTTTCAGGGAAGGTAGTGGGTTAGTAATCTAGTCATTAAAACACTTTTTCAATGTAATTTATTGTGGCTAAAGCTAAGACAGGTGGTTGTTTCCCCCCCCCCCGTTAAGAAACAGGGTAGAATTACAGGGAAATTGTTTTAGAATTGCTCAATCTTTCTGGGGGAGGCTTCTATCGGGAGACACCCATCCCCCCCCTCTCTCTCTGTCTGAAAGGATCTGCTCAGTAACATCTGTTGTGAATAAGGCAGACAGACAGAGCAGAGTGTCACAGCCGTGTCAGCGTCATCCTTCTGGTTCGGTGAAAACCCATTACATACATCATACACGCATCATATACACACACACACACACACACACACACACACACACGTGTTGAATGTGTCTCTGAGGCCTCAGTCAGGTTTTATTACTGACTCTAGGAACTCTAAGAATCTGGAGGACTGACAGAGAGACTGACATAATGTAATGTAATGATAGGATCTGGAGGACTGACAGAGAGACTGACATAATGTAATGTAGCTGATAGAATCTGGAGGACAGACAGAGAGACTGACATAATGTAATGTAGATGATAGAATCTGGAGGACTGACAGAGAGACTGACATAATGTAATGTAGCTGATAGAATCTGGAGGACTGACATAATGTAATGTAATGATAGAATCTGGAGGACTGACATAATGTAATGTAATGATAGAATCTGGAGGACAGACAGAGAGACTGACATAATGTAATGTAGATTATAGAATCTGGAGGACAGACAGAGAGACTGACATAATGTAATGTAATGATAGAATCTGGAGGACAGACAGAGAGACTGACATAATGTAATGTAGATTATAGAATCTGGAGGACTGACAGAGAGACTGACATAATGTAATGTAGCTGATAGAATCTGGAGGACTGACATAATGTAATGTAGCTGATAGAATCTGGAGGACTGACAGAGAGACTGACATAATGTAATGTAATGATAGAATCTGGAGGACTGACAGAGAGACTGACATAATGTAATGTAGCTGATAGAATCTGGAGGACTGACATAATGTAATGTAGCTGATAGGATCTGGAGGACTGACAGAGAGACTGACATAATGTAATGTAGCTGATAGAATCTGGAGGACTGACATAATGTAATGTAGCTGATAGAATCTGGAGGACTGACATAATGTAATGTAGCTGATAGAATCTGGAGGACTGACAGAGAGGTTGTCTAGACAACTGGTTACTAGTGGAGGAGGTTCAGGAGAGACTAGAGACAGAGTTAGATGTCTCTATGATGTCATACGTGCGCGCACACACACACACACACACAGACACACACACACACACACACAGACACACACACACACAGACACACACACACCACACACACACAGACACACACACACACACACACACACACACACACACAGACACACACACACACAGACACACACACACACACACACACACACACACACACACACACAGACACACACACACACAGACACACACACACCACACACACACAGACACACACACACACACACACACACACACACACACACAGACACAGACTGAGACACACACACACACACTGAGACACACACACACACACACACACACACACAGACTGAGACACACACACACACACACAGACACACACAGACTGAGACACACAGACACACTGCAGACAGACAGATACACACACACACACACACACTTACACTGAGACACACACACACACACACACAGACACACACAGACTGAGACACACAGACACACTGCAGACAGACAGATACACACACACACACGTGGTCAGACATCTCAATAAGTAACAGTAGATTACCCTAGAGGTATTATAGGATCCTATCCTCTCACCCACCCTGGGATAGAACATGAGATCCTCTGTCACTCACCCTGTGATAGATCATGAGATCCTCTGTCAGTCACCCACCCTGGGATAGAACATGAGATCCTCTGTCACTCACCCTGTGATAGATCATGAGATCCTCTGTCAGTCACCCACCCTGGGATAGAACATGATATCCTCTGTCAGTCACCCACCCTGTGATAGAACATGATATCCTCTGTCACTCACACACCCTGGGATAGATCATGATATCCTCTGTCACTCACACACCCTGGGATAAAACATGATATCCTCTGTCACTCACACACCCTGGGATAGAACATGATATCCTCTGTCACTCACCCACCCTGGGATAGATCATGATATCCTCTGTCACTCACACACCCTGGGATAGAACATGATATCCTCTGTCACTCACACACCCTGGGATAGATCATGATATCCTCTGTCACTCACACACCCTGGGATAGAACATGATATCCTCTGTCACTCACACACCCTGTGATAGATCATGATATCCTCTGTCACTCACACACCCTGGGATAGAACATGAGATCCTCTGTCACTCACCCACCCTGGGATAGAACATGAGATCCTCTGTCACTCACCCACCCTGTGATAGATCATGATATCCTCTGTCACTCACACACCCTGGGATAGAACATGATATCCTCTGTCACTCACACACCCTGTGATAGATCATGATATCCTCTGTCACTCACTCACCCTGTGATAGATCATGAGATCCTCGGTCACTCACCCACCCTGTGGTAGATCATGATATCCTCTGTCACTCACCCACCCTGTGATAGATCATGAGATCCTCTGTCACTCACCCACCCTGGGTCAAACTGTTTAATCTGATAATCCCATGAAGACACAGCATCGTCCCCTCACCTCTGACTGCAGGGGAACAGACGTCTCCCCTGTGATGTGTGGATCATAGCTAGGGGATGTGTAATCACCACTCGTCTCCCCTGTGATGGGTGGATCATAGCTAGGGGATGTGTAATCACCACTCGTCTCCCCTGTGATGTGTGGATCATAGCTAGGGGATGTGTAATCACCACTCGTCTCCCCTGTGATGTGTGGATCATAGCTAGGGGATGTGTAATCACCACTCGTCTCCCCTGTGATGTGTGGATCATAGCTAGGGGATGTGTAATCACCACTCGTCTCCCCTGTGATGTGTGGATCATAGCTAGAGGATGTGTAATCACCACTCGTCTCCCCTGTGATGTGTGGATCATAGCTAGGGGATGTGTAATCACCACTCGTCTCCCCTGTGATGTGTGGATCATAGCTAGGGGATGTGTAATCACCACTCGTCTCCCCTGTGATGTGTGGATCATAGCTAGGGGATGTGTAATCACCACTCGTCTCCCCTGTGATGTGTGGATCATAGCTAGGGGATGTGTAATCACCACTCGTCTCCCCTGTGATGTGTGGATCATAGCTAGAGGATGTGTAATCACCACTCGTCTCCCCTGTGATGTGTGGATCATAGCTAGGGGATGGGTAATCACCACTCGTCTCCCCTGTGATGGGTGGATCATAGCTAGGGGATGGGTAATCACCACTCGTCTCCCCTGTGATGGGTGGATCATAGCTAGGGGATGTGTAATCACCACTCGTCTCCCCTGTGATGTGTGGATCATAGCTAGGGGATGTGTAATCACCACTCGTCTCCCCTGTGATGTGTGGATCATAGCTAGGGGATGGGTAATCACCACTCGTCTCCCCTGTGATGTGTGGATCATAGCTAGGGGATGTGTAATCACCACTCGTCTCCCCTGTGATGTGTGGATCATAGCTAGGGGATGTGTAATCACCACTCGTCTCCCCTGTGATGTGTGGATCATAGCTAGGGGATGTGTAATCACCACTCGTCTCCCCTGTGATGTGTGGATCATAGCTAGAGGATGTGTAATCACCACTCGTCTCCAGTAGATAGATAACATCACACAGAGAGGTCACGGACTGGGGAACGAAACAGACAGCGCTGTGTTCCTTCGTTTTGTCTATTGGTTCCAGTGACAGACAGACAGACAGGCAGACAGGCAGGCAGGCAGGCAGGCAGGCAGGCAGGCAGGCAGGCAGGCAGGCAGGCAGGCAGGCAGGCAGGCAGGCAGGCAGGCAGGCAGGCAGGCAGACAGACAGACAGACAGACAGACAGACAGACAGACAGACAGACAGACAGACAGACAGACAGACAGACAGACAGACAGACAGACAGACAGCCTGCCTGTCAGTAGCAGGGCTGGGTCATCTATTCAGTTCATTTGATGGATGTTTTTCGTGATATTCCAAATGCATGTATCGTAAGAATGGAGGGTTTGTTATTTGTGGTTTTTATGAGCGTTTATGTCCGTTTGTTCTCCTGATGTATTTTTGGTCTCGTCTCCTTCCGCTCCTTCTGTGCACCTTCCCATTTACACCAGAGATCTGGATATAATGAAGAGATGCTCCTTCCCATTTACACCAGAGATCTGTATATAATGAAGAGATGCTCCTTCCCATTTACACCAGAGATCTGGATATAATGAAGAGATGCTCCTTCCCATTTACACCAGAGATCTGGATATAATGAAGAGATGCTCCTTCCCATTTACACCAGAGATCTGTATATAATGAGGAGATGCACCTTCCCATTTACACCAGAGATCTTGATATAATGAAGAGATGCTCCTTCCCATTTACACCAGAGATCTGGATATAATGAAGAGATGCTCCTTCCCATTTACACCAGAGATCTGTATATAATGAGGAGATGCACCTTCCCATTTACACCAGAGATCTGTATATAATGAGGAGATGCACCTTCCCATTTACACCAGAGATCTGTATATAATGAAGAGATGCTCCTTCCCATTTACACCAGAGATCTGTATATAATGAGGAGATGCACCTTCCCATTTACACCAGAGATCTGTATATAATGAAGAGATGCTCCTTCCCATTTACACCAGAGATCTGTATATAATGAAGAGATGCTCCTTCCCATTTACACCAGAGATCTGGATATAATGAAGAGATGCTCCTTCCCATTTACACCAGAGATCTGGATATAATGAAGAGATGCTCCTTCCCATTTACACCAGAGATCTGGATATAATGAAGAGATGCACCTTCCCATTTACACCAGAGATCTTGATATAATGAAGAGATGCACGCCTCCGCCCTAACTCTGGGAGTCGTTGTCCCAGAGGAGGGGAGGCAGGCGACAAGCTTAGGCCCAAAATAAACCCATAGAAACACATCTGCCTTATTTTTGGACAGGATTTTAGCGAGAGCGAAACCTCTCGCTTCGTCTCTTCCTCTATGGTTTACACACACACACCAAGCCCCTCCCCCAGCCTCTCACGCCAACATAGTTGACAGATCACATCTCCCTCTCTGACGAGCGGTTTCAACTGGCTATTTTGCATTTGAGGTTTGGTCCAATAGAATCGGTCATATGGACACCGAAACACATTGAGACATAATTTTACTGTAGTAGAGGAGAAGTTAACTTTTCTTAACGATACCCCCTTTTTTTTTATGTCTCAACTCCTCAAATTGCGAGCAGAGCAGACACTGCTAAAACAGGATGTACCAATGAACGGATGATTCTGGAACATGAATGCTCAGTTTGCCGCGTACCGCTAGCAGCAACCTTGCTAGCTAGCAAATAGATCCACGTTGGTTAAAACTTGAAATATAAAGACTAGCTGGCTAATCACTAGCACGTGGGCTTGAGAGGTTGTTGATGAGGCCTGTGTTAATGTTCTACAGCCTAATGCCTGCTTCAAGAAGTTAGTCATTATTAGTGAATGTGTTTATTTATGGTTCTAGTTACATTTGTAACAGAAAAGGGCCTTTTCATAGACTGACTTGAAAGCTAGATCAGTGATTTTTACAACAACAACAAAAAAGCAGGTTAAACTATTTTGATAAAATAATTAAATTATAAGTGTGTCTTATGGTTGCGGAAGGCTTATATTTAGCCTGGGTGTAACTTCACAAGCCCTGAATTAGTTAGATAACGTACAAATGGAGATCTGATTTCCAGGCCATATGGCCCAACTCTAGCCAGTAATTAAACTAGTAGTTAGATAGTTAGATACCGTAAAACTGGAGATCTGATTTCCAGGCCATATGGCCCAGCTCTAGCCAGTAGTTAAACTAGTAGTTAGATAGTTAGATACCGTAAAACTGGAGATCTGATTTCCAGGCCATATGGCCCAGCTCTAGCCAGTAGTTAAACTAGTAGTTAGATAGTTAGATACCGTAAAACTGGAGATCTGATTTCTAGGCCATATGGCCCAGCTCTAGCCAGTAGTTAAACTAGTAGTTAGATACTGTAGTTAGATAGTTAGATACCGTAAAACTGGAGATCTGATTTCTAGGCCATATGGCCCAGCTCTAGCCAGTAGTTAGATACTGTAGTTAGATACTGTAGTTAGATACCGTAAAACTGGAGATCTGATTTCCAGGCCATATGGCCCAGATCTAGCCAGTAGTTAAACTAGTAGTTAGATAGTTAGATACCGTAAAACTGGAGATCTGATTTCTAGGCCATATGGCCCAGATCTAGCCAGTAGTTAAACTAGTAGTTAGATAGTTAGATACCGTAAAACTGGAGATCTGATTTCTAGGCCATATGGCTCAGCTCTAGCCAGTAGTTAAACTAGTAGTTAGATACTGTAGTTAGATACCGTAAAACTGGAGATCTGATTTCCAGGCCATATGGCCCAGCTCTAGCCAGTAGTTAGATAGTTAGATACCGTAAAACTGGAGATCTGATTTCTAGGCCATATGGCTCAGCTCTAGCCAGTAGTTAAACTAGTAGTTAGATACTGTAGTTAGATACCGTAAAACTGGAGATCTGATTTCCAGGCCATATGGCCCAGCTCTAGCCAGTAGTTAGATAGTTAGATACCGTAAAACTGGAGATCTGATTTCTAGGCCATATGGCCCAGCTCTAGCCAGTAGTTAGATAGTTAGATACCGTAAAACTGGAGATCTGATTTCTAGGCCATATGGCCCAGCTCTAGCCAGTAGTTAAACTAGTAGTTAGATACTGTAGTTAGATACCGTAAAACTGGAGATCTGATTTCTAGGCCATATGGCCCAGCTCTAGCCAGTAGTTAGATAGTTAGATACCGTAAAACTGGAGATCTGATTTCTAGGCCATATGGCCCAGCTCTAGCCAGTAGTTAAACTAGTAGTTAGATAGTTCGATACCGTAAAACTGGAGATCTGATTTCCAGGCCATATGGCCCAGCTCTAGCCAGTAGTTAGATAGTTAGATACTGTAAAACTGGAGATCTGATTTCCAGGCCATATGGCCCAGCTCTAGCCAGTAGTTAAACTAGTAGTTAGATAGTTAGATACCGTAAAACTGGAGATCTGATTTCCAGGCCATATGGCCCAGCTCTAGCCAGTAGTTAGATACTGTAGTTAGATAGTTAGATACTGTAGTTAGATACCGTAAAACTGGAGATCTGATTTCCAGGCCATATGGCCCAGCTCTAGCCAGTAGTTAGATAGTTAGATACTGTAAAACTGGAGATCTGATTTCCAGGCCATATGGCCCAGCTCTAGCCAGTAGTTAAACTAGTAGTTAGATAGTTAGATACCGTAAAACTGGAGATCTGATTTCTAGGCCATATGGCCCAGCTCTAGCCAGTAGTTAGATAGTTAGATACCGTAAAACTGGAGATCTGATTTCCAGGCCATATGGCTCAGATCTAGCCAGTAGTTAAACTAGTAGTTAGATAGTTAGATACCGTAAAACTGGAGATCTGATTTCTAGGCCATATGGCCCAGCTCTAGCCAGTAGTTAAACTAGTAGTTAGATAGTTAGATACCGTAAAACTGGAGATCTGATTTCTAGGCCATATGGCCCAGCTCTAGCCAGTAGTTAGATAGTTAGATACCGTAAAACTGGAGATCTGATTTCCAGGCCATATGGCTCAGCTCTAGCCAGTAGTTAGACTAGTAGTTAGATACTGTAGTTAGATACCGTAAAACTGGAGATCTGATTTCCAGGCCATATGGCTCAGCTCTAGCCAGTAGTTAGACTAGTAGTTAGATACTGTAGTTAGATACCGTAAAACTGGAGATCTGATTTCCAGGCCATATGGCCCAGCTCTAGCCAGTAGTTAGACTAGTAGTTAGATAGTTAGATACCGTAAAACTGGAGATCTGATTTCTAGGCCATATGGCCCAGCTCTAGCCAGTAGTTAAACTAGTAGTTAGATAGTTAGATACCGTAAAACTGGAGATCTGATTTCTAGGCCATATGGCCCAACTCTAGCCAGTAGTTAAACTAGTAGTTAGATAGTTAGATACCGTAAAACTGGAGATCTGATTTCTAGGCCATATGGCCCAGCTCTAGCCAGTAGTTAGATAGTTAGATACCGTAAAACTGGAGATCTGATTTCCAGGCCATATGGCCCAGCTCTAGCCAGTAGTTAGATAGTTAGATACCGTAAAACTGGAGATCTGATTTCTAGGCCATATGGCCCAGCTCTAGCCAGTAGTTAAACTAGTAGTTAGATAGTTAGATACCGTAAAACTGGAGATCTGATTTCTAGGCCATATGGCTCAGCTCTAGCCAGTAGTTAAACTAGTAGTTAGATAGTTAGATGCCGTAAAACTGGAGATCTGATTTCTAGGCCATATAGCTCAGATCTAGCCAGTAGTTAAACTAGTAGTTAGATAGTTAGATACCGTAAAACTGGAGATCTGATTTCCAGGCCATATGGCCCAACTCTAGCCAGTAGTTAGATAGTTAGATACCGTAAAACTGGAGATCTGATTTCTAGGCCATATGGCCCAGCTCTAGCCAGTAGTTAGATAGTTAGATAGTTAGATACCGTAAAACTGGAGATCTGATTTCCAGGCCATATGGCCCAACTCTAGCCAGTAGTTAGATACTGTAGTTAGATACCGTAAAACTGGAGATCTGATTTCCAGGCCATATGGCCCAGCTCTAGCCAGTAGTTAAACTAGTAGTTAGATAGTTAGATACCGTACAACTGGAGATCTGATTTCCAGGCCATATGGCCCAACTCTAGCCAGTAGTTAGATAGTTAGATACCGTAAAACTGGAGATCTGATTTCTAGGCCATATGGCCCAGCTCTAGCCAGTAGTTAGATAGTTAGATAGTTAGATACCGTAAAACTGGAGATCTGATTTCCAGGCCATATGGCCCAACTCTAGCCAGTAGTTAGATACTGTAGTTAGATACCGTAAAACTGGAGATCTGATTTCCAGGCCATATGGCCCAGCTCTAGCCAGTAGTTAGATAGTTAGATACCGTAAAACTGGAGATCTGATTTCTAGGCCATATGGCTCAGCTCTAGCCAGTAGTTAAACTAGTAGTTAGATAGTTAGATACCGTAAAACTGGAGATCTGATTTCCAGGCCATATGGCCCAGCTCTAGCCAGTAGTTAAACTAGTAGTTAGATAGTTAGATACCGTAAAACTGGAGATCTGATTTCCAGGCCATATCAATCAATTTCAATCAATTTTCAATCAATTTTATTTTATATAGCCCTTCTTACATCAGCTAATATCTCGAAGTGCTGTACAGAAACCCAGCCTAAAACCTCAAACAGCTAGTAATGCAGGTGTAGAAGCACGGTGGCTAGGAAAAACTCCCTAGAAAGGCGAAAACCTAGGAAGAAACCTAGAGAGGAACCAGGCTATGAGGGGTGGCCAGTCCTCTTCTGGCTGTGCCGGGTGAAGATTATAACAGAACCATGCCAAGATGTTCAAAAATGTTCATAAGTGACAAGCATGGTCAAATAATAATCAGGAATAAATCTCAGTTGGCTTTTCATAGCCGATCATTAAGAGTTGAAAACAGCAGGTCTGGGACAGGTAGGGGTTCCATAACCGCAGGCAGAACAGTTGAAACTGGAATAGCAGCAAGGCCAGGCGGACTGGGGACAGCAAGGAGTCACCACGGCCGGTAGTCCCGACGTATGGTCCTAGGGCTCAGGTCTCTCAGTTGGCTTTTCATAGCCGATCATTAAGAGTTGAAAACAGCAGGTCTGGGACAGGTAGGGGTTTCGTAACCGCAGGCAGAACAGTTGAAACTGGAATAGCAGCAAGGCCAGGCGGACTGGGGACAGCAAGGTGTCATCATGCCCGGTAGTCCTGACGTATGGTCCTAGGGCTCAGGTTCTCAGAGAGAAAGAGAGAACGAGAGAATTAGAGAGAGCATACTTAAATTCACACAGGACACTGGATAAGACAGGAGAAGTACTCCAGGTATAACCAACTAACCCCAGCCCCCCGACACATAAACTACTGCAGCATAAATACTGGAGGCTGAGACAGGAGCGGTCCGGAGACACTGTGGCCCCATCCGAAGAAACCCCCGGACAGGGCCAAACAGGAAGGATATAACCCCACCCACTCTGCCAAAGCACAGCCCCCGCACCACTAGAGGGATATCCTCAACCACCAACTTACAATCCTGAGACAAGGCCGAGTATAGCCCACAGAGGTCTCCACCACAGCACAAACCAAGGGGGGGGCGCCAACCCAGACAGGAAGATCACGTCAGTAACTCAACCCACTCAAGTGACGCACCCCTCCCAGGGACGGCATGAAAGAGCACCAGCAAGCCAGTGACTCAGCCCCTGCAACAGGGTTAGAGGCAGAGAACCCCAGTGGAGAGGGGAACCGGCCTGGCAGAGACAGCAAGGGCTGTTCGTTGCTCCAGAGCCTTTCCGTTCACCTTCACACTCCTGGGCCAGACTACACTCAATCATATGACCTACTGAAGAGATAAGTCTTCAGTAAAGACTTAAAGGTTGAGACCGAGTCTGCGTCTCTCACATGGGTAGGCAGACTGTTCCATAAAAATGGAGATCTATAGGAGAAAGCCCTGCCTCCCGCTGTTTGCTTAGAAATTCTAGGGACAATTAGGAGGCCTGCGTCTTGAGACCGTAGCGTACGTATTGGTATGTACGGCAGGACCAACTCGGAAAGATAGGTAGGAGCAAGCCCATGTAACGCTTTATAGGTTAACAGTAAAACCTTGAAATCAGCCCTTGCCTTAACAGGAAGCCAGTGTAGGGAAGCTAGCACTGGAGTAATATGATCAAATTTCTTGGTTCTAGTCAGGATTCTAGCAGCCGTATTTAGCACTAACTGAAGTTTATTTAGTGCTTTATCCGGGTAGCCGGAAAATAGAGCATTGCAGTAGTCTAACCTAGAAGTAACAAATGCATGGATTAATTTTTCTGCATCATTTTTGGACAGAAAATTTCTGATTTTTGCAATGTTACGTAGATGGAAAAAAGCTGTCCTTGAAACAGTCTTGATATGTTTGTCAAAAGAGAGATCAGGGTCAAGAGTAACGCCGAGGTCCTTCACAGTTTTCCTTCACATATGGCCCAGCTCTAGCCAGTAGTTAGATAGTTAGATACCGTAAAACTGGAGATCTGATTTCCAGGCCATATGGCCCAACTCTAGCCAGTAGTTAGATACCGTAAAACTGGAGATCTGATTTCCAGGCCATATGGCCCAGCTCTAGCCAGTAGTTAGATAGTTAGATAGCGTAAAACTGGAGATCTGATTTCCAGGCCATATGGCCCAGCTCTAGCCAGTAGTTAAACTAGTAGTTAGATAGTTAGATACCGTAAAACTGGAGATCTGATTTCCAGGCCATATGGCCCAGCTCTAGCCAGTAGTTAAACTAGTAGTTAGATAGTTAGATACCGTAAAACTGAAGATCTGATTTCCAGGCCATATGGCCCAGCTCTAGCCAGTAGTTAGATAGTTAGATACTGTAGTTAGATACTGTAGTTAGATACTGTAGTTAGATACTGTAGTTAGATACCGTAGTTAGATACTGTACTTAGATACCGTAAAACTTCAATTAGCCGCCTGTCCCTTTTAATAGCCGGGCATCGTCACACATTTCAGCAAATAAACACCTGTTTTAAGGAAATAAACACCTGTTTTAAGGAAATAAACACCTGTTTTAAGGAAATGTCGTGTCTAAATGAATTGTTTACAAGGGAACTTCAGTGAGTACCGTAAAGACTGAATTGTTTACAGCAGTGTGGTTAGACATGGAGGAGACAGCAGTGTGGTTTGAGGTGGAGGAGACAGCAGTGTGGTTTGACATGGAGGAGACAGCAGTGTGGTTTGACATGGAGGAGACAGCAGTGTGGTTTGACATGGAGGAGGCAGCAGTGTGGTTTGACATGGAGGAGGCAGCAGTGTGGTTTGACATGGAGGAGGCAGCAGTGTGGTTTGACATGTTGGAGACAGCAGTGTGGTTTGACATGGAGGAGGCAGCAGTGTGGTTTGACATGGAGACAGCAGTGTGGTTTGACATGGAGGAGGCAGCAGTGTGGTTTGACATGGAGGAGACAGCAGTGTGGTTTGAGGTGGAGGAGACAGCAGTGTGGTTTGACATGGAGGAGGCAGCAGTGTGGTTTGACATGGAGGAGACAGCAGTGTGGTTTGACATGGAGGAGACAGCAGTGTGGTTTGAGGTGGAGGAGACAGCAGTGTGGTTTGAGGTGGAGGAGACAGCAGTGTGGTTTGACATGGAGGAGACAGCAGTGTGGTTTGACATGGAGGAGGCAGCAGTGTGGTTTTACATGGAGGAGACAGCAGTGTGGTTTGACATGGAGGAGACAGCAGTGTGGTTTGAGGTGGAGGAGACAGCAGTGTGGTTTGAGGTGGAGGAGACAGCAGTGTGGTTTGACATGGAGGAGACAGCAGTGTGGTTTGACATGGAGGAGGCAGCAGTGTGGTTTGACATGGAGGAGACAGCAGTGTGGTTTGACATGGAGGAGGCAGCAGTGTGGTTTGACATGGAGGAGACAGCAGTGTGGTTTGACATGGAGGAGACAGCAGTGTGGTTTGACATGGAGGAGACAGCAGTGTGGTTTGAGGTGGACGGCTCAACTACCAACAAGATCTCACGGTTTCACTTCAGTATTCAACGTTTGCCCGGGAGGGGAGAGGGGATAAAAGTCTATGGGGGAAATGAAAGTAGGGAAGGGTTAATGTTGTTCAAAAAGAAAAAATGGACTGTTTAGCATAAAGTAATACGTGCTCACATTGCCCCCTAGTGGACGGTATTGAAGGCATCTCTTGTCGTTCAGGGGACCTGGACAAACGTTGAATACTGAAGTGTATCTGCTGAGATCCGGCTGCAACAACAGTGGATACAAGTTTCAACAAGGCACAGTGAGAGAACGCTGGATACCAGGCTCAACAAGGCACAGTGAGAGAACGCTGGATACCAGGCTCAACAAGGCACAGTGAGAGAACGCTGGATACCAGGCTCAACAAGGCACAGTGAGAGAACGCTGGATACCAGGCTCAACAAGGCACAGTGAGAGAACGCTGGATACCAGGCTCAACAAGGCACAGTGAGAGAACGCTGGATACAACACTCAACAAGGCACAGTGAGAGAACGCTGGATACCAGGCTCAACAAGGCACAGTGAGAGAACGCTGGATACCAGGCTCAACAAGGCACAGTGAGAGAACACTGGATACCAGGCTCAACGAGGCACAGTGAGAGAACGCTGGATACCAGGCTCAACAAGGCACAGTGAGAGAACGCTGGATACAACACTCAACGAGGCACAGTGAGAGAACGCTGAATACAACACTCAACGAGGCACAGTGAGAGAACGCTGGATACCAGGCTCAACGAGGCACAGTGAGAGAACGCTGGATACCAGGCTCAACGAGGCACAATGAGAGAACGCTGGAAACCAGGCTCAACAAGGCACAGTGAGAGGACGCTGGATACCAGACTCAATGAGGCACAGTGAGAGAACGCTGGATACCAGGCTCAACAAGGCACAGTGAGAGAACGCTGGATACCAGGCTCAATGAGGCACAGTGAGACAACGCTGGATACAACACTCAACGAGGCACAGTGAGAGAACGCTGGATACCAGGCTCAACAAGGCACAGTGAGAGAACGCTGGATACCAGGCTCAACGAGGCACAGTGAGAGAACACTGGATACCAGGCTCAACGAGGCACAGTGAGAGAACACTGGATACCAGGCTCAATGAGGCACAGTGAGAGAATGCTGGATACCAGGCTCAACAAGGCACAGTGAGAGAATGCTGGATACCAGGCTCAACAAGGCACAGTGAGAGAACGCTGGATACCAGGCTCAACGAGGCACAGTGAGAGAATGCTGGATACCAGGCTCAACAAGGCACAGTGAGAGAACGTTGGATACCAGGCTCAACGAGGCACAGTGAGAGAACGGTGCTGAAGAGCTCCATCTGGGCTGGCTGTTAGGCAGCTTAGTCTGTCTCTCTGATCTGATGGATGTATTAGTCTGATGTTTATACGGGTCACATTAACAACTGGTCTTATTCTGTCTCTCTGATCCGATGGGTAGAAATGTAACCACTCTCAAATTCATAGACAGAGCTACGGATGCAAGGCCTGGCCGTCCATGACATCACCATGATATATCTGAACCATGTTCTGAGGCTATAGGGTGTGTTTAGAAACATTGGAGTAAAAACAGCTTCTATTTTGGGTTCTGATGAGGTTTGACAGTTGAGCTGAGCTCATGACGCATTAATAAGTTATATTCTTCAAGAATCAATGGGTGTGTCATAAATGTACAAGTCCAAAAATGGATGTAGCAACTAAGAGTTCTAGCGTTAAGGAAATAGACGCCTGGCTCAGATAGAATCCTATCTCGAATAAGCGACGGTTGTGTTCGGTGATTGAAGCCAATAAACGCCCTGGCTATTGAAGATTTGCAATAGTAATTCACTACAACAGTTACAATGATGATTCAGTTGGTAGACCTATGATGATTCAGTTGGTAGACCTATGATGATTCAGTTGGTAGATCTATGTTGATTCAGTTGGTAGATCTATGTTGATTCAGTTGGTAGATCTATGTTGATTCAGTTGGTAGATCTATGTTGATTCAGTTAGTTACAATGATTCAGTTGGTAGATCTATGATGATTCAGTTGGTAGACCTATGATGATTCAGTTGGTAGACCTATGATGATTCAGTTGGTAGACCTATGCATAGTTGTTTTAAGTGTCATAGTTGTTTTAATGGTATCATAGTTGTTTTAATGGTATCATAGTTGTTTTAATGGTATCTTCAGTGTCTAAATGTATCTTTATGTTTTGTGGAAGTGTACTTCACGCTCATTAACTCTCTCTAATAATGTGTGTGTCTGTGTTCTTCAGTGGCGTGGCAAAGGCCCGTGTGATGGCGTATTTTGGTGAGGGGGAGGGGCCTATCCATGTGGACAACGTGAAGTGCTCTGGCGAGGAGCGTTCGTTGGTCGACTGCCTCAAACAGCCAACCGGGACGCATAACTGTCGCCATAGCGAAGACGCCGGGGTCATCTGTGACTACGGCCAATCACAGCTCAGCCATACAGAGGGCAAAGGTCAGTGGTGATGTCACAAACGTATTTATCTATTTGTCTTGTGTCAATCTGTTCTGGGGAATCAGCCGTGAATAGGGATGTAACCATTCACATCGCTCCCCGGTTCAACTGTTGAAGATACGACCGTATCGGTCCAAGGACCCCCCAGCCCATCCAAATGTAGCATGCATAGGTCAGGAAATACAACCGTATCGGTCCAAGGACCCCCCAACCCATCCAAATGTAGCATGCATAGGTCAGGAAATACGACCGTATCGGTCAAAGGACCCCCCAATCCATCCAAATGTAGCATGCATAGGTCAGGAAATACAACCGTATCGGTCCAAGGACCCCCCAATCCATCCAAATGTAGCATGCATAGGTCAGGAAATACGACCGTATCGGTCAAAGGACCCCCCAATCCATCCAAATGTAGCATGCATAGGTCAGGAAATACAACCGTATCGGTCCAAGGACCCCCCAATCCATCCAAATGTAGCATGCATAGGTCAGGAAATACGACCGTATCGGTCAAAGGACCCCCCAATCCATCCAAATGTAGCATGCATAGGTCAGGAAATACAACCGTATCGGTCCAAGGACCCCCCAATCCATCCAAATGTAGCATGCATAGGTCAGGAAATGGATTCAAAACGTTACAAATTGACCGTTCACTTGTTGCTCACGTTACATTCTATCTACCTTCTGAAAATACCTAATCTTTTGACACAACTGATGCATCCTCTCCTTCAGTGTCAAACTTCCCTGTGGTCCTCTGTAGCTCAGCTGGTAGAGCATGGCGCTTGTAACGCCAAGGTAGTGGGTTCGATCCCCGGGACCACCCATACACAAAAAAATATTTATGCACACATGACTGTAAGTTGCTTTGGATAAAAGCGTCTGCTAAATGGCATATTATTATATTATATGAAACTAGGCATGTACAGTGGGTATAGAAAGTCACCACCCTTTTCTAAATGTTCACCTTTTGTTGCCTTACAGCCTGAAATAAAAACACATAAAATCAGACTTTTTCCGGCTTGATTTACACACAGTAACCCACAATATCCAAGTGAAAAAACAACATCTAAAAAAAAACTCTGGAAATTAAATAACATTAAAAACGGTAAAATACCCTATTTGGATAAGTGAACCCCGCCCTGGGTTAATACTTGGTGGAACCACCTTTTGCTTGAATTACAGCCATGAGTCTCTTTGAATACGTCTCTACTACCTTTTCACCCCTAGACTGTCCAATATTCGCCCCCATTCTTCCTCGCAGAATTGTTCAAGCTCAAGTCAAATTGCATGGTGACCGCTCATGGACTGCACTCTTCAGTCCTCTGTAGCTCAATTGGTAGAGCGTGGCGCTTGTAACGCCAAGGGTAGTGGGTTCAATCCCCGGGACCACCCATACGTAAAAAATGTATGCACGCATGACTGTAAGTCGCTTTGGATAAAAGCGTCTGCTAAATGGCATATTATTATTATTATTATTATTATTATTATTATTATTATTCCACAGATTCTGGATGGGATTTAGGTCGGGGCTCTGACTAGGCCACTCAAGGACATTCCCCTTCTTGTTCTTCAGCCACTGTACGGTTGCTTTGGCGCTGTGCTTTTGTCATTTGGGCTCCTGAGTGGCGCAGCGGTCTAAGCCACTACATCTCAGTGCTTGAGGCGTCACTACAGACCCCCTGGTTCGATTCCAGGCTGTATCACGACCGGCCGTGACCCCCCCCCCCCTGGGTGCACGTTTTTGTTTTTTGCCCTAGCACTACACAGCTGACTCAAATAACCAAATCATCAAGCGTTGACTATTTGAATCAGCTGTGTCCTATTATAATGGACTGTAGTGGTCCTGCTAGTACAATAACGGACTGTAGTGTCCTGTTAAAATGGACTTGAGTAGCGGCAAAAATAAATACAAATGCACACAGCTTTAAACTCCATATTCAGAGGTAATATACTGCTCATTGATCAGCAATTGATAACAGGACCGTGTTTGCAAAACAAGTGTTTGAGCTTATGCCAATATTACACGGGTAAACTAACGGTAAGCTAACGGTAAGCTAAAGGTAAGCTAACGGTTACAGAGATCAGGAACGCAGACAGGCTCTATAGACTATATATGAGTCACCTGGTGTTATGTTAAGTACCTACTGACAACAACAACAAAAAAAGTGAAATATATATTTCTCAATGACATGTATTGCTAAATAAAAAAAGTTTAAGGAAATACAGGCAGGCACCACATTACTACAAGACAAAACAGCTCAACCAAGCATGATGGTCTGGTAAGTATATAAAAATAAAGCTTGTTTTCATTAAAAAGGTAGTGGAATGGATTGGTAGGGGTGGGAGGGCCAAAGACCTGAGGTGGTGGAATGGATTGGTAGGGGTGGGAGGGCCGAGGGCCAAAGACCTGAGGTGGTGGAATGGATTGGTAGGGGTGGGAGGACCAAATACCTGAGGTGGTGGAATGGATTGGTAGGGGTGGGAGGGCCGAGGGCCAAAGACCTGAGGTGGTGGAATGGATTGGTAGGGGTGGGAGGGCCAAATACCTGAGGTGGTGGAATGGATTGCTAGGGGTGGGAGGGCCAAAGACCTGAGGTGGTAGAATGGATTGGTAGGGGTGGGAGGGCCAAAGACCTGAGGTGGTAGAATGGATTGGTAGGGGTGGGAGGGCCAAAGACCTGAGGTGGTGGAATGGATTGGTAGGGATGGGAGGGCCAAAGACCTGAGGTGGTGGAATGGATTGGTAGGGGTGGGAGGGCCAAAGACCTGAGGTGGTAGAATGGATTGGTAGGGGTGGGAGGGCCGAGGGCCAAAGACCTGAGGTGGTGGAATGGATTGGTAGGGGTGGGAGGGCCAAAGACCTGAGGTGGTAGAATGGATTGGTAGGGGTGGGAGGGAGGGCCAAAGACCTGAGGTGGTAGAATGGATTGGTAGGGGTGGGAGGGCCAAAGACCTGAGGTGGTGGAATGGATTGGTAGGGGTGGGAGGGCCAAAGACCTAAGGTGGTGGAATGGATTGGTAGGGGTGGGAGGGCCAAAGACCTGAGGTGGTAGAATGGATTGGTAGGGGTGGGAGGGCCGAGGGCCAAAGACCTGAGGTGGTGGAATGGATTGGTAGGGGTGGGAGGGCCAAAGACCTGAGGTGGTAGAATGGATTGGTAGGGGTGGGAGGGAGGGCCAAAGACCTGAGGTGGTAGAATGGATTGGTAGGGGTGGGAGGGCCAAAGACCTGAGGTGGTGGAATGGATTGGTAGGGGTGGGAGGGCCAAAGACCTGAGGTGGTAGAATGGATTGGTAGGGGTGGGAGGGCCAAAGACCTGAGGTGGTGGAATGGATTGGTAGGGGTGGGAGGGCCAAAGACCTGAGGTGGTGGAATGGATTGGTAGGGGTGGGAGGGCCGAGGGCCAAAGACCTGAGGTGGTGGAATGGATTGGTAGGGGTGGGAGGGCCAAAGACCTGAGGTGGTAGAATGGATTGGTAGGGGTGGGAGGGCCAAAGACCTGAGGTGGTAGAATGGATTGGTAGGGGTGGGAGGGCCAAAGACCTGAGGTGGTGGAATGGATTGGTAGGGGTGGGAGGGCCAAAGACCTGAGGTGGTAGAATGGATTGGTAGGGGTGGGAGGGCCAAAGACCTGAGGTGGTAGAATGGATTGGTAGGGGTGGGAGGGCCAAAGACCTGAGGTGGTGGAATGGATTGGTAGGGGTGGGAGGGCCAAAGACCTGAGGTGGTGGAATGGATTGGTAGGGGTGGGAGGGCCAAAGACCTGAGGTGGTGGAATGGATTGGTAGGGGTGGGAGGGCCAAAGACCTGAGGTGGTGGAATGGATTGGTAGGGGTGGGAGGGCCAAAGACCTGAGGTGGTGGAATGGATTGGTAGGGGTGGGAGGGCCAAAGACCTGAGGTGGTAGAATGGATTGGTAGGGGTGGGAGGGCCAAAGACCTGAGGTGGTGGAATGGATTGGTAGGGGTGGGAGGGCCAAAGACCTGAGGTGGTGGAATGGATTGGTAGGGGTGGGAGGGCCAAAGACCTGAGGTGGTGGAATGGATTGGTAGGGGTGGGAGGGCCAAAGACCTGAGGTGGTGGAATGGATTGGTAGGAGTGGGAGGGCCGAGGGCCAAAGACCTGAGGTGGTAGAATGGATTGGTAGGGGTGGGAGGGCCAAAGACCTGAGGTGGTGGAATGGATTGGTAGGGGTGGGAGGGCCAAAGACCTGAGGTGGTAGAATGGATTGGTAGGGGTGGGAGGGCCAAAGACCTGAGGTGGTGGAATGGAGTGCTCGGGTTGCGGTGTAGGGTTGGAGCATAGCGTGAATGGAGTGCTCAGGTTGGGGTGTAGGGTTGGACCATAGCCTGAAGGTAGGGACTCAGGTTGGGGTGTATGGTTGGAGCATAGCCTGAAGGTAGGGACTCAGGTTGGGGTGTAGGGTTGGACCATAGCCTGAAGGTAGGGACTCAGGTTGGAGTGTAGGGTTGGAGCATAGCCTGAAGGTAGGGACTGAGGTTGGGGTGTAGGGTTGGACCATAGCCTGAAGGTAGGGACTCAGGTTGGGGTGTAGGGTTGGAGTATAGCCTGAAGGTAGGGACTCAGGTTGGGGTGTAGGGTTGGAGCATAGCCTGAAGGTAGGGACTCAGGTTGGGGTGTAGGGTTGGAGCATAGCCTGAAGGTAGGGACTCAGGTTGGGGTGTAGGGTTGGAGCATAGCCTGAAGGTAGGGACTCAGGTTGGGGTGTAGGGTTGGACCATAGCCTGAAGGTAGGGACTCAGGTTGGAGTGTAGGGTTGGAGCATAGCCTGAAGGTAGGGACTGAGGTTGGGGTGTAGGGTTGGACCATAGCCTGAAGGTAGGGACTCAGGTTGGGGTGTAGGGTTGGAGTATAGCCTGAAGGTAGGGACTCAGGTTGGGGTGTAGGATTGGAGCATAGCCTGAAGGTAGGGACTCAGGTTGGGGTGTAGGGTTGGAGCATAGCCTGAAGGTAGGGACTCAGGTTGGGGTGTAGGGTTGGAGCATAGCCTGAAGGTAGGGACTCAGGTTGGGGTGTAGGGTTGGACCATAGCCTGAAGGTAGGGACTCAGGTTGGAGTGTAGGGTTGGAGCATAGCCTAGGGAGGGGCAGTTTAAAAAAATAAAATAAATTGGACAATCCAGGTGTGGAAAGCTCTTAGAGACTTACCCAGAAAGACTCACAGCTGTAATCGCTGCCAAAGATGCTTCTACAAAGTATTGACTCAGGGGTCTGAATACTTATGGAAATGAGATATTTCTGTATTTCATTTTCAATAAATTTGCAAACATTGTTTTCACTTTGTCATAATGGGGTGTTGTGTATAGGTGGGTGAGAAGAAACATATATTGAATCCATTTTTGAATTCAGGCTGTAACACAACTAAATGTGTTGTACATAGTACACACACCATAAACACACACACACACGCACGCACACACACACACACACACACACACGCACACACACACACACACACCATAAACAAACACACACACACACACACACACACCATAAACACACACATACACCATAAACACACACACACACGCATCGATTCGTTCCTCTAATCAAACCAAAACACACCAAATCGTTCCGAACTAAAACGTATGGTATCAGTCCATGTCTCTAGATACGTATGGCTCCTGTATGGTATCAGTCCATGTCTCTAGATACGTATGGCTCCTGGATGGTATCAGTCCATGTCTCTAGATACGTATGGCTCCTGGATGGTATCAGTCCATGTCTCTAGATACGTATGGCTCCTGGATGGTATCAGTCCATGTCTCTAGATACGTATGGCTCCTGGATGGTATCAGTCCATGTCTCTAGATACGTATGGTTCCTGGATGGTATCAGTCCATGTCTCTAGATACGTATGGCTCCTGGATGGTATCAGTCCATGTCTCTAGATACGTATGGTATCAGTCCATGTCTCTAGATACGTATGGCATCAGTCCATGTCTCTAGATATGTATGGGTCCTGGATGGTATCAGTCCATGTCTCTAGATACGTATGGTTCCTGTATGGTATCAGTCCATGTCTCTAGATACGTATGGCTCCTGGATGGTATCAGTCCATGTCTCTAGATACGTATGGTTCCTGGATGGTATCAGTCCATGTCTCTAGATATGTATGGCTCCTGGATGGTATCAGTCCATGTCTCTAGATACGTATGGCTCCTGTATGGTATCAGTCCATGTCTCTAGATACGTATGGCTCCTGGATGGTATCAGTCCATGTCTCTAGATACGTATGGCTCCTGGATGGTATCAGTCCATGTCTCTAGATACGTATGGCTCCTGGATGGTATCAGTCCATGTCTCTAGATACGTATGGTTCCTGGATGGTATCAGTCCATGTCTCTAGATACGTATGGCTCCTGGATGGTATCAGTCCATGTCTCTAGATACGTATGGTATCAGTCCATGTCTCTAGATACGTATGGCATCAGTCCATGTCTCTAGATACGTATGGGTCCTGGATGGTATCAGTCCATGTCTCTAGATACGTATGGTTCCTGTATGGTATCAGTCCATGTCTCTAGATACGTATGGCTCCTGGATGGTATCAGTCCATGTCTCTAGATACGTATGGCTCCTGGATGGTATCAGTCCATGTCTCTAGATACGTATGGCTCCTGGATGGTATCAGTCCATGTCTCTAGATACGTATGGCTCCTGGATGGTATCAGTCCATGTCTCTAGATATGTATGGCTCCTGGATGGGATCAGTCCATGTCTCTAGATACGTATGGCTCCTGTATGGTATCAGTCCATGTCTCTAGATACGTATGGCTCCTGGATGGTATCAGTCCATGTCTCTAGATACGTATGGCTCCTGTATGGTATCAGTCCATGTCTCTAGATACGTATGGTTCCTGTATGGTATCAGTCCATGTCTCTAGATACGTATGGCTCCTGGATGGTATCAGTCCATGTCTCTAGATACGTATGGCTCCTGGATGGTATCAGTCCATGTCTCTAGATACGTATGGCTCCTGGATGGTATCAGTCCATGTCTCTAGATACGTATGGTTCCTGGATGGTATCAGTCCATGTCTCTAGATACGTATGGCTCCTGGATGGCATCAGTCCATGTCTCTAGATACGTATGGCTCCTGTATGGTATCAGTCCATGTCTCTAGATACGCATGTCTCCTGTATTGTATCAGTCCATGTCTCTAGATACGTATGGCTCCTGGATGGTATCAGTCCATGTCTCTAGATACGTATGGCATCAGTCCATGTCTCTAGATACGTATGGTTCCCGTATGGTATCAGTCCATGTCTCTAGATACGTATGGCTCCTGGATGGTATCAGTCCATGTCTCTAGATACGTATGGTATCAGTCCATGTCTCTAGATACGTATGGCTCCTGTATGGTATCAGTTCATGTCTCTAGATACGTATGGCTCCTGTATGGTATCAGTCCATGTCTCTAGATACGTATGGCTCCTGGATGGTATCAGTCCATGTCTCTCGATACGTATGGCTCCTGGATGGTATCAGTCCATGTCTCTAAATACGTATGGCTCCTGTATGGTATCAGTCCATGTCTCTAGATACGTATGGCTCCTGGATGGTATCAGTCCATGTCTCTAGATACGTATGGTTCCTGTATGGTATCAGTCCATGTCTCTAGATACGTACGGCTCCTGGATGGTATCAGTCCATGTCTCTAGATACGTATTGTCCCGTATGGTATCAGTCCATGTCTCTAGATACGTATGGCTCCTGGATGGTATCAGTCCATGTCTCTAGATACGTATGGTATCAGTCCATGTCTCTAGATACGTATGGCTCCTGTATGGTATCAGTCCATGTCTCTAGATACGTATGGCTCCTGGATGGTATCAGTCCATGTCTCTAAATACGTATGGCTCCTGTATGGTATCAGTCCATGTCTCTAGATACGTATGGCTCCTGGATGGTATCAGTCCATGTCTCTAGATATGTATGGCATCAGTCCATGTCTCTAGATACATATGGCTCCTGTATGGTATCAGTCCATGTCTCTAGATACGTATGGTTCCTGTATGGTATCAGTCCATGTCTCTAGATACGTATGGCTCCTGGATGGTATCAGTCCATGTCTCTAGATACGTATGGTTCCTGTATGGTATCAGTCCATGTCTCTAGATACGTATGGTTCCTGTATGGTATCAGTCCATGTCTCTAGATACGTATGGCTCCTGGATGGTATCAGTCCATGTCTCTAGATACGTATGGCTCCTGGATGGTATCAGTCCATGTCTCTAGATACGTATGGCTCCTGGATGGTATCAGTCCATGTCTCTAGATACGTATGGCTCCTGGATGGTATCAGTCCATGTCTCTAGATACGTATGGCTCCTGTATGGTATCAGTCCATGTCTCTAGATACGTATGGCTCCTGGATGGTATCAGTCCATGTCTCTAGATACGTATGGCTCCCGTATGGTATCAGTCCATGTCTCTAGATACGTATGGCTCCTGTATGGTATCAGTCCATGTCTCTAGATATGTATGGCTCCTGGATGGTATCAGTCCATGTCTCTAGATACGTATGGCTCCCGTATGGTATCAGTCCATGTCTCTAGATACGTATGGCTCCCGTATTGTATCAGTCCATGTCTCTAGATACGTATGGCTCCTGGATGGTATCAGTCCATGTCTCTAGATACGTATGGCTCCCGTATGGTATCAGTCCATGTCTCTAGATACGTATGGCTCCTGGATGGTATCAGTCCATGTCTCTAGATACGTATGGCTCCTGGATGGTATCAGTCCATGTCTCTCGATACGTATGGCTCCCGTATGGTTGATATGTATTGAATCGTCTTGAAAGGGAAAGATGCACATCCATACTGTTATATAGTTGTTAATTGTATAATGCTGTTTCATACCCTTACTGCACTACACATATCTAATACCTGCTGTAAGTGGATTGATTGAACACATCGTTTCTAGCAGGACGGTGTCTCCACACAGTACACACTGGTAGGTAGCTATTAGGACTGGGTCGGCCTAGTTTCTAGCAGGACGGTATATACATATGAAATGGTTACCTGTGGTTTCCTCTGTTAGGTTGGAGTCTGTGTTAGATCCTGAACTAAACTAACGTTCCCGTCTGTCTGTGTCAGATCCTGTGTGTGGGTTGAGGCTGGTACATACACGCCAACGCAGAATCATAGGAGGAGAAAACTCACTGAGGTAAGGAAGGAGAGAGAGAGAGAGAGAGAGAGAGAGAGAGAGAGAGAGAGAGAGAGAGAGAGAGAGAGAGAGAGAGAGAGAGAGAGAGAGAGAGAGAGAGAGAGAGAGAGAGAGAGAGAGAGAGAGAGAGAGAGAGAGAGAGAGAGAGAGAGAGAGAGAGAGAGAGAGAGAGGTCCAATGTGGGTCCTTCTTCTGTTTTCATCCTCTCCTTTTAATAAAGGACTCATTCACACCTGGACATCAGGTGTTTGTAATTAACTACCAGGTAGAAACAAAAACCACTGGACACCCCTGGGTTACTGGACACCCACTGGACACCCCTGGGTTACTGGACACCCCTGGGTTACTGGACACCCACTGTACACCCCTGGGTTACTGGACACCCACTGTACACCCCTGGGTTACTGGACAACCACTGTACACCCCTGGGTTACTGGACACCCACTGGACACCCCTGGGTTACTGGACACCCACTGTACACCCCTGGGTTACTGGACACCCACTGGACACCCCTGGGTTACTGGACACCCCTGGGTTACTGGACACCCACTGTACACCCCTGGGTTACTGGACACCCACTGTACACCCCTGGGTTACTGGACACCCACTGGACACCCCTGGGTTACTGGACACCCCTGGGTTACTGGACACCCACTGTACACCCCTGGGTTACTGGACACCCACTGTACACCCCTGGGTTACTGGACACCCACTGTACACCCCTGGGTTACTGGACACCCACTGGACACCCCTGGGTTACTGGACACCCACTGGACACCCCTGGGTTACTGGACACCCACTGTACACCCCTGGGTTACTGGACACCCCTGGGTTACTGGACACCCACTGTACACCCCTGGGTTACTGGACACCCACTGTACACCCCTGGGTTACTGGACACCCACTGGACACCCCTGGGTTACTGGACACCCACTGGACACCCACTGGACACCCCTGGGTTACTGGACACCCACTGGACACCCACTGGACACCCCTGGGTTACTGGACACCCCTGGGTTACTGGACACCCACTGTACACCCCTGGGTTACTGGACACCCACTGTACACCCCTGGGTTACTGGACACCCCTGGGTTACTGGACACCCACTGGACACCCCTGGGTTACTGGACACCCACTGGACACCCCTGGGTTACTGGACACCCCTGGGTTACTGGACACCCACTGTACACCCCTGGGTTACTGGACACCCACTGGACACCCCTGGGTTAAGGTTTGGGATAGAGTTAAAACTAAAACAACTCAATATATAATATAATGTATAATAGGGGTGTAACGATCCATCTACTACATCGATGTATCGATTTATATTCCTATGATCCAACTACATCGATCTGTGCTCGGCGAGTTGGCCTTTTGGACAACATATATCGATCTAACATCGTTTTAAAATGTAATAAATTGATTGTATCGATACTAGGAAATAACCCATTGGATTTAAGCACGTCAGACTTTATATGCAGGGGTGCACATAACTGGTACGCAGATACGCAAGCGCGACAAAAATCAGGAATGCGTAATGCCACTTGTGTTACTACGCGCCTTTGCGTACTTGACCGATCTTCTCATCTAACCTTACACATGACATGTTGCTTGTCAACTACTGTCAGGGATGTCCAAAAAGCAACAGACATTAAGCAGCTTCTTTGGCGTTTCGCCACCTACAAAGAAACGCCAACTGGAGCCAGAGCCGAAGAAAATACTTTTTTCGGAAAATTGGCTCCAAGATGTGCAGTGGCTTGAAGCTAACGATGAGCGCACTGAAATGTGGTGCAAGATTTGCCGCTCAAATCCACATCTAGCAGACAAAACAGGTGCATTTTATAAAGGCTCAAAGAATTTCAACCATCCTTTATTTGACAAACATGAAAAGAGCAAGGAGCACACGAATGTGGCGCAAGCCATTGCTAAAAGCTAGCCGAGAATACAGTGGAGAAAAAAAGTATTTAGTCAGCCACCAATTGTGCAAGTTCTCCCACTTAAAAAGATGAGAGAGGCCTGTAATTTTCATCATAGGTACACGTCAACTATGACAGACAAAATGAGGAAAAAAAATCCAGAAAATCACATTGTAGGATTTTTAATGAATTTATTAGCAAATTATGGTGGAAAATAAGTATTTGGTCAATAACAAAAGTTTCTCAATACTTTGTTATATACCCTTTGTTGGCAATGACACAGGTCAAACGTTTTCTGTAAGTCTTCACAAGGTTTTCACACACTGTTGCTGGTATTTTGGCCCATTCCTCCATGCAGATCTCCTCTAGAGCAGTGATGTTTTGGGGCTGTCGCTGGGCAACACGGACTTTCAACTCCCTCCAAAGATTTTCTATGGGGTTGAGATCTGGAGACTGGCTAGACCACTCCAGGACCTTGAAATGCTTCTTACGAAGCCACTCCTTCGTTGCCCGGGAAGTGTGTTTGGGATCATTGTCATGCTGAAAGACCCAGCCACGTTTCATCTTCAATACCCTTGCTGATGGAAGGAGGTTTTCACTCAAAACCTCACAATACATGGCCCCATTCATTCTTTCCTTTACACGGATCAGTCGTCCTGGTCCCTTTGCAGAAAAACAGCCCCAAAGCATGATGTTTCCACCCCCATGCTTCACAGTAGGTATGGTGTTCTTTGGATGCAACTCAGCATTCTTTGTCCTCCAAACACGACGAGTTGAGTTTTTACCAAAAAGTTCTATTTTGGTTTCATCTGACCATATGACATTCTCCCAATCCTCTTCTGGATCATCCAAATGCACTCTAGCAAACTTCAGATGGGCCTGGACATGTACTGGCTTAAGCAGGGGGACACATCTGGCACTGCAGGATTTGAGTCCCCGGCGGCGTAGTGTGTTACTGATGGTAGGCTTTGTTACTTTGGTCCCAGCTCTCTTCAGGTCATTCACTAGGTACCCCCGTGTGGTTCTGGGATTTTTGCTCACCGTTCTTGTGATCATTTTGACCCCACGGGGTGAGATCTTGCGTGGAGCCCCAGATCGAGGGAGATTATCAGTGGTCTTGTATGTCTTCCATTTCCTAATAATTGCTCCCACAGTTGATTTCTTCAAACCAAGCTGCTTACCTATTGCAGATTCAGTCTTCCCAGCCTGGTGCAGGTCTACAATTTGGTTTCTGGTGTCCTTTGACAGCTCTTTGGTCTTGGCCATAGTGGAGTTTGGAGTGTGACTGTTTGAGGTTGTGGACAGGTGTCTTTTATACTGATAACAAGTTCAAACAGGTGCCATTAATACAGGTAACGAGTGGAGGACAGAGGAGCCTCTTAAAGAAGAAGTTACAGGTCTGTGAGAGCCAGAAATCTTGTTAGTTTGTAGGTGACCAAATACTTATTTTCCACCATAATTTGCAAATAAATTCATTAAAAATCCTACAATGTGATTTTCTGGATTTTTATTTCTCAATTTGTCTGTCATAGTTGACGTGTACCTATGATGAAAATTACATGCCTCTCTCATATTTTTAAGTGGGAGAACTTGCACAATTGGTGGCTGACTAAATACTTTTTTTCCCCACTGTAAATGTCCAGTCGCCCACTTGCCAGATGGCGAGACAAGCTGAATGAAGAACAGCGGCAAGCTCTGTTTAATATTTTTCTCTTTCCATAAAGCTAAACACGCACGTCCCATGTCTTCCTATTCTGAGGATGTTCCTTTACTGAAGCGGCTAGGAGTAAATGTCGGAGGTGCATATCATTCACATGAAGGGGGCACACGGATCATGCAGAGCATCGCTCACACCATCAGCGGGGAGTTACGAGCCAAGTTGCAGTCTGCTGAATTTTGGGGGCTGCTATTTGATGGATCTGAGGACATCACAAAAACTGAGCAGGAAATAGTTTTCATTGTGTCTGTGTCCAGCAACGGAGAGTTTACTTCGGACTTTATTGGACTGATTGAATTGGGTGCTGACCGAACCGCACAGGCCATAACAGACGGACTTGTGAGACTTTTCCAGGACACAAAGTTGGTCGCTGTGTGCACAGACGGGGCTGCTGTCAACGTAGGTATCTACAACGGCGTTGTGCCAAAACTCCGGCAACATGCTGCGGTTGGAGACTCCCTTGTGCACATTCTGTGCACCGCACACACACTGGAGAATTGCGCGAAATCAGCTGATCGCAACGTTCCTTACTGTGAGACATTTCATCGCTCTGTGGTCAAGCTGCTGCAGTTTTATTTACAAAAAGGTGGAGCAAAAAAAACTGCTGCACTGAATAAAGCTATGTGAAGAAAATGGGATCTCCTTTGTGGAACTGGGTAAGTTTCATAATACCAGATGGTCTGCATGGAGGCATGAAACACTGTTAAAAATATCAAGACTATTGCCAGCCATTAAAATGCAACTGGTTACGAGTGATAAGTGACTTGCAGCATATCTGCACAGAGCGTTTTCAGTGCTTTCTGTCAAACATGCTTGACATTTGCAACATTTTGAAGACAACATCCTTTAGGTTTCAGAAGGAAAAGCTGACCATTGGAGAATGTAAGGATGAACTCATGGTGGCCATTGGACAGTTCACACTTCTGCTTGATGGTGAAAGCCACAGGGCACACACTGTTTCCAATGCTGATGCTGACAGAGACAATACTCAGGGGGTTAATTGAAGAGTTTGAAATCAGATATGACTCCCTCAAGTCATGTGATCATTTCTTAGTATTTGATCCTTCAACATGGCCTCAGGAAATGCAAGACCTCCACAGTTTTGGAAACACAACAGTTTGCAGCATTCTCAAGAAATATGAAGCCACCTTGCAACTTGACAAAGATACCACTGTGACAGAATGGATGCGCTTAAAGCAGGCAGGAAAACGCCTGGGAGCCTCTTCTGTGTATGACTTGGTCCAAATAGTAAGTACAAGTAACCCAGATGCTTATTCCAACATCAACAAGGTGGTTAAGCTGTCTCTTACACTGCCTTTAAGCAGTGCAGCTTGTGAGAGGGGATTCTCACATCTCAACATTATAAAAACCAAGTACAGATCTTGTCTGTCACATGCTCGTCTCTCAGCACTGATGCACATTCACCTGTCAAAGCAGACCACAGAGACATTTGACCCAAAGCCTGCTGTTGACCTGTGGATGGAGACAGCTAATCGGAGGCTCAACCAAGGACAGGGAGGTGCATCTGCAGCATCTTCATCATCTACCATGCAGGAAGCTGAAGCAGAGGACAGTGGTGGTGGCACTGAGGAGGACAGTGGTGGCAGCACTGAGGAGGACAGTGATGGCAGCACTGAGGAGGACAGTGGTGGTGGCACTGAGGAGGACAGTGGTGGCAGCACTGAGGAGGACAGTGGTGGCGGCACTGAGGAGGACAGTGAAGAAGACTGCACTTATTAAGACCACGCTACATATATGGTGAGTACCAAACACCATCTGCTGGTACTCACCTGAGTAAGTCACTGAAAAAGTTATGTGCACCCCTGTTTATATGGATGTTTTTTCTTAGCACTTTTAATGATAAAGGCTTTAAACATTACTCGATTCAGTCTGCCTATCCGTGACGTCATCGCCCCGCGCCAGCAGCAGCGCAAAGGCGCCAAGACAACAAAACATAGCATGGCGGACGACAGAGGAGAAGCCGACGAGCGAGAAATTATCAAGCCACCATTGCGGTCCTTACAAGAAACAGGAATCTAGGAAACTTCACCTGCACTGTCCAGTATCCAGGTATTTATTTCAGTCACACTGGTTGAATTTTTGGCTAAAAGGTTACTGAATCGATTTCAAGTCACTGAATCGTTTCGGATCGTATCGTTCTAAATGAACCAATATCGTCCTTGAATCGTATCGACAACCACGAATCGTGATACTAATCGAATCGTTGTTAAAACGAATCGTTACACCCCTAATGTATAATATAATATATATATATTAAGGTTTGAGTTAAAACCCCCCCAAAATTAACGAGTGCCTAGCACTGAGATTGAACCCGCCATCCTCGGCGCCGGAGCTCGCGGCTTGCGCCCATCCGCCATCCCCGTCCACAGCGCCCCAGCAAGCCGGGACCTTACGAGATGATAATAGTGCTCACTGTTTCACCCTAGTGGCCGGTTCTGAAAGCATTCTGCCGATGTCCTGGGGACCTGGACGAACGTCGAATACTGCATTGAATCTGGTGTAACCTCCCTGGAGACCTGGACCAACGTCTAATAATGGATCTTGTCCCGAAGCCACTCCTGCGTTGTCTTGGCTGTGTGCTTAGGGTCTTTGTCCTGTTGGAAGGTGAACCTTCGCCCCAGTCTGAGGTCCTGAGCACTCTGGGAGCAGGTTTTCATCAAGGATCTCTCTGTACTTTGCTCCGTTCATCTTCCCCTCGATCCTGACTAGTCTCCCAGTCCCTGCTGCTGAAAAACATCCCTTTAGGTGCCTTTTATGGAGTGCTGCAGAGATGGTTGTCCTTCTGGGAGGTTCTCCCATCTCCACAGAGGAACTCTGGAGCTCGGTCAGAGTGACCATCGGGTTCTTGGTCACCTCCCTGACCAAGGCCCTTCTCCCCCGATTGCTCAGTTTGGCCGGGCGGCCAGCTCTAGGAAGAGTCTTGGTGGTTCCAGACTTCTTCCATTTAAGAATGATGGAGGCCACTATGTTCTTGGGGACCTTCAATGCTGCAGACATTTTTTGGTACCTTTCCCCAGATCTGTGCCTCGACACAATCCTGTCTCGGAGCTCTACGGACAATTCCTTTGACCTCATGGCTCGGTTCTTGCTCTGACATGCTCTGTGAACTGTGGGACCTTATATAGACAGGTGTGTGCCTTTCCAAATCATGTCCAATCAATTGAATTTACCACAGGTGGACTCCAATCAAGTTGTAGAAACATTTCAAGGATGATCCATGGAAACAGGATGCACCTGAGCTAAATTTCGTGTCTCATAGCAAAGGGTCTGAATGCTTATGTAAATAAGGTTTTCCGTTTTTTTTTCGTTTTTTCTCCATTTTAGAATAAGGCTGTAATGTAACAAAATGTGGGAAAAGTCAAGGGGTCTGAATACATTCCGAATGCACTGTGTATTGTATAATTGTACACGAGACAGAGTATATACTACTATTTCTATTCTATAATGTGTGTGTGTGTGTGTGTGTTCAGGGGAGGCTGGCCATGGCAGGCTGCAGTGCGTCTAAGAGGCTCTCGGGGGGACGGCAGGTTGGTGTGTGGAGCGACTCTCATCAACTCCTGTTGGATACTCACCTCAGCTCACTGCTTTAAGAGGTAACACTCAGCTCAGCTCACTGCTTTAAGAGGTAACACTCAGCTCAGCTCACTGCTTTAAGAGGTAACACTCAGCTCAGCTCACTGCTTTAAGAGGTAACACTCAGCTCAGCTCACTGCTTTAAGAGGTAACACTCAGCTCAGCTCACTGCTTTAAGAGGTAACACTCAGCTCAGCTCACTGCTTTAAGAGGTAACACTCAGCTCAGCTCACTGCTTTAAGAGGTAACACTCAGCTCAGCTCACTGCTTTAAGAGGTAACACTCAGCTCAGCTCACTGCTTTAAGAGGTAACACTCAGCTCAGCTCACTGCTTTAAGAGGTAACACTCAGCTCAGCGCACTGCTTTAAGAGGTAACACTCACACTATGTTGTGTTTTCTAGGTTTAGATCTAGATCGTGTAGATCTATGTTGGCCGGTGTGGTTCCCAATCAGAGGCAGCTGTCGCTCGTTGTCTCTGATTGGGGACCATACTTAGGCAGCCTATTGGCACTAGTGGGTTGTGGGATCTTGTTCCGTGTAGGTATGTTTTGTGTTCTACCTTGGACGTCACGTTTCGTTTGTTTATTCAGTTAAATTAACATGTATGCATATCACGCTGCGCCTTGGTCCGTCCCGTCTGTAAGCGATCGGGAGAGAGTCTGAGTTTTCAGGCTATTCCGTTGGTCACGCATCATGTTCAAATCCATAGCAACAGGAAGTAGGTGTTCTGAGGGCGCTGATAAAAAATAAATACATAATAATTAGTGAACTAGACATTTATTACTCCTGTATGAGCGGAGAGAAGTACTCGTCAGCACCTCTGACAGACACCACAACCTCAACATTCATCTAGTCACTTCATCAACATCTAGTTTAGAGAGACAGACACCACAACCTCAACATTCATCTAGTCACTTCATCAACATCTAGTTTAGAGAGACAGACACCACAACCTCAACATTCATCTAGTCACTTCACCAACATCTAGTTTAGAGAGACAGACATCACAACCTCAATATTCAACTGACAGTTGAACATACCTACAGACCTGCTGTGTGTGTGTGTGTGTTTTATAGGAAGGTAAAGTTGGGGGAGCCAATTTTTAGTATGATGGATATCTCCAGGTTTCACATGGTGTTCTGAGTATGATAAATACTGTATCTCTCAGCCCCTCCACAGATGTTATCTGGGAAAGAACAGCAGAGACATTCCAAACCAATTCCTAAAACCAGTTCCCACTCTGGAAAACTACACATGCCCTGAACAAAAATATACACGCAACATGCAACAATTTCAAAGATTTTACTGAGTTACAGTTTATATAAGGAAATCAGTCAATTGAAATAAATAAATTAGGCCCTAATCTATGGATTTCACATGACTGGGAATACAGATATGCATCTGTTGGTCACAGATACCTTAAAAAATAGGTAGGGGCGTTGATCAGAAAACCAGTCAGTATCTGGTGTGACCACCATTTGCCTCTTGCAGTGCGACACATCTCCTTCGCATAGAGTTGAGCAGGCTGTTGATTGTGGTCTGTGGAATGTTGTCCCACTCCTCTTCAATGGCTGTGCCAAGTTGCTGGATATTGGTTGGAACTGGAACACTGTCGTACATGTCGATCCAGAGCATCCCAAACATCCTCAATGGGTGACATGTCTGGTGAGAATGCAGGCCATGGAAGAACTGGGACATTTTCATCTTCCAGGAATTGTGTACAGATCCTTGTGACATGGGGTCGTGCATTATCATGCTGAAACATGAGGTGATGGCGGCGGATGAATGGCACGACAATGAGCCTCAGGATCTCGTCACGATATCTCTTTGCATTCAAATTGCCATTGATAAAATGCAATTGTGTTTGCTGTCTGTAGCCTATGTCTGTGTTCACAACGTTGACATCAGCAAACCGCTCGCCCACACGTCTGCCATCTGCCCGGTACTGTTGAAACCGGGATTCATCCGTGAAGAGCACACTTCTCCAGCATGCCAGTGGCCATCGAAGGATAGCATTTGCCCAATGAAGTTGGTTACGACGCCGAACTGCAGTCAGGTCAAGACCCTGGTGAGGACGACGAGCACGCAGATGAGGTTCCCTGAGACGGTTTCTGACAGTTTGTGAATAAATTATTTCGTTGTGCAAAACCACAGTTTTATCAGCTGTCTGGGTGGCTGGTCTCAGACGATCCCGCAGGTGAAGAAGCCGGATGTGGAGGTCCTGGGCTGGCGTGGTTACACGTGGTCTGGGGAGGTTCTGGGCTGGCGTGGTTACACGTGGTCTGGGGAGGTCCTGGGCTGGCGTGGTTACACGTGGTCTGGGGAGGTCCTGGGCTGGCGTGGTTACACGTGGTCTGGGGAGGTCCTGGGCTGGCGTGGTTACACGTGGTCTGGGGAGGTCCTGGAGGGCTGGCGTGGTTACACGTGGTCTGGGGAGGTCCTGGGCTGGCATGGTTACACGTGGTCTGGGGAGGTCCTGGGCTGGCATGGTTACACGTGGTCTGGGGAGGTCCTGGGCTGGCGTGGTTACACGTGGTCTGGGGAGGTCCTGGGCTGGCGTGGTTACACGTGGTCTGGGGAGGTCCTGGAGGGCTGGCGTGGTTACACGTGGTCTGGGGAGGTCCTGGGCTGGCGTGGTTACACGTGGTCTGGGGAGGTCCTGGGCTGGCATGGTTACACGTGGTCTGGGGAGGTCCTGGGCTGGCATGGTTACACGTGGTCTGGGGAGGTCCTGGAGGGCTGGCGTGGTTACACGTGGTCTGGGGAGGTCCTGGGCTGGCGTGGTTACACGTGGTCTGGGGAGGTCCTGGAGGGCTGGCGTGGTTACACGTGGTCTGGGGAGGTCCTGGGCTGGCGTGGTTACATGTGGTCTGGGGAGGTCCTGGAGGGCTGGCGTGGTTACACGTGGTCTGGGGAGGTCCTGGGCTGGCGTGGTTACACGTGGTCTGGGGAGGTCCTGGACAGGCGTGGTTACACGTGGTCTGGGGAGGTCCTGGGCTGGCGTGGTTACACGTGGTCTGGGGAGGTCCTGGGCTGGCGTGGTTACACGTGGTCTGGGGAGGTCCTGGGCTGGCGTGGTTACACGTGGTCTGGGGAGGTCCTGGGCTGGCGTGGTTACACGTGGTCTGCGGTTGTGAGGCCGGTTGGACGTATTCTCAAATTCTCTAAAACGACGTTGGAGGCTGGTTAAGTTATAGAAAGGAAATTAAATGCTCTGGCAACAGCTCTGGTGAACATTCCTGCAATCAGCATACCAATTGCGCACTCCCTCAATTTGAGACATCTGTGGCGTTGTGTTGTGTGACAAAACTGCACATTTTAGAGTGGCCTTTTATTGTCCCCAGCACAAGGTGCACCTGTGTAATGATCTTGCTGTTTAATCAGCTTCTTGATCTGCCACACCTGTCAAGTGGATGGATTAATTTGGCAAAGGAGAAATGCTCACTAACAGGGATGTAAACAAATTTGTGAACAAAATTTGAGAGAAAATAAGCTTTTTGTGCGTATGGAACATTTCTGGGATCTTTTATTTCAGCTCATGAAACATGGGACCAACACTTTACATGTTGCGTTTATATTTTAGTTCAGTGTATATATGATTCAGATAAAGATATAGAAAGTCATTCAACCTAATATGATCAATTAAATGTCTAGATTAGTGAATTGCTGTATGTCTGGGTTTAACTGGATTTATTGTTAAGCCTTGTCCTGGACTCAAACACATTTTCACAATCTCAATTGAAATTATTTTGGGTCCAGGATTAGGTTTAATCTGTATGTATCCGGGAAACCAGCCCTTGAATTACTTTATAATTTAGAATAGAGATTATAGAATTGATTCTACAGTTGACTGATCAGGTTCAGATATTCCCTGTTTCTACAGTTGACTGATAAAGTTAAGATATTCCCTGGTTCTACAGTTGACTGATCAGGTTCAGATATTCCCTGGTTCTACAGTTGACTGATCAGGTTCAGATATTCCCTGTTTCTACAGTTGACTGATAAAGTTCAGATATTCCCTGGTTTTACAGTTGACTGATAAAGTTCAGATATTCCCTGGTTTTACAGTTGACTGATCAGGTTCAGATATTCCCTGTTTCTACAGTTGACTGATAAAGTTCAGATATTCCCTGGTTCTACAGTTGACTGATAACGTTGAGATATTCCCTGGTTCTACAGTTGACTGATAACGTTAAGATATTCCCTAGTTCTACAGTTGACTGATCAGGTTCAGATATTCCCTGGTTCTACAGTTGACTGATCAGGTTCAGATATTCCCTGTTTCTACAGTTGACTGATCAGGTTCAGATATTCCCTGGTTTTACAGTTGACTGATCAGGTTCAGATAAATATTAAAGGGGAAATCTGGGACTGGGACATCCATTTACGGGATGGCTGTTTTGTTGTTGTTCAAATCCTAGATTGTCCCTTTAAACTAGTGCAGTTTTAACAGGCCATTATTACAGATTTATCTGGATTTTGTTTTTGTTATTCTGTCTCTCACTGTTCAAATAAACCTACCATAAAAATTATAGACTGATCACGTCTTTGTCAGTGGGCAAACGTACAACATCAGCAGGGGATCAAATACTTTTTTCCCCTCACTGTATCTCTGCAGGCAAACACTCACAGTCTAAATTGGGTACTTCCGAGTTTGAAGAGTGTCACCTTTCAATACTGCTGACAGAAATAGAGATGGTACTCACACACACATAGAAGCATTCACACACACACACACACACACACACACAAACACTCACACTCAGATGTAGACACAGGAATATGGAGATGGTATCGTCACCCCTAAAGATACAACAGGTCAACTAACCACAGATCTAGAGAACAACTAGATATTCTATCAGTTAGGAAAGCAAACGGTCTGTCACCCAGAATAGGAGAGAATATGTTCTGTTAAATGTGTTCTGCTCTGGGATGATCACTGTGTGTGTGTGTCTGTGTGTGTGTGTGTGTGTGTGTGTGTGTGTGTGTGTGTGTGTGTGTGTGTGTGTGTGTGTGTGTGTGTGTGTGTGTGCACCTGTACGTGTGT
Source organism: Coregonus lavaretus (assembly GCF_964263955.1). Taxonomy (NCBI): domain Eukaryota; kingdom Metazoa; phylum Chordata; class Actinopteri; order Salmoniformes; family Salmonidae; genus Coregonus; species Coregonus lavaretus. Next base: position 71,655 of record NW_028158088.1, read on the forward strand.
ATGTGTGTGTATGAGCTCTATCTGTGGTGTGGTTGAAAGTTCTGCCAGGGAAGTGCGTAGGATTCCCAGGTTCAAGTTCTGTTTCCGGAACGATCTGTGTTTGTAACAGGAGACAGGGTTTGGCAGGAAGGCTCTTCTGCTCCTCTCTTCTCCTCCTCTCCTCTCTCCTCTCTCCTCTCTTCTCTCCTCTTCTCTCTCCCCTCTCTCCTCTCTCCTCTTCTCTCTCCCCTCTCTCCTCTCTTCTCCTCCTCTCCTCTCCCCTCTCTCCTCTCCTCCCCTCTCTCCTCCCTCTCTCTTCTCTCCTCTCTCCTCTCTCCTCTCTCCTCCTCCTCTCTTCTCCTCCTCTCCTCCCTCTCCTCCTCTCTCCTCTCTCTCCTCTCTCCTCTCTCCCTCTCCTCTCCCTCCTCTCTCCTCCTCTCTCTCTCCCTCCCTCTCTCTCCCCTCCTCCTCCTCTCCTCCCTCTCTCCCTCCTCTCTTCTCTCTCTTCTCTCTCTCCCTCCTCTCTCCTCTCCCCTCTCTTCTCTCTCTCTCTCTCTCTCTCTCCTCTCTTCCCTCCTCCTCTCTCTCTCCTCTTCTCTCTCCCTCTCTCCTCTCTTCTCCTCCCTCTCTCTTCTTTCCTCTCTCCTCCTCTCCTCCCTCCTCTCTTCCCTCCTCTCTTCTCTCCTCTCTCCTCTCTCCTCTCTCCTCCTCCTCTCTTCTCCTCCTCTCCTCCCTCTCTCTTCTCCTCTCCTCTCCTCTCCTCTCCTCTCCTCTCCTCTCCTCTCCTCTCCTCTCCTCTCCTCTCCTCTCCTCTCCTCCTCTCTCTCCTCTCTCTCCTCTCCTCTCTCCTCTCTTCTCCTCCTCTCCTCTCCTCCCTCCTCTCCTCCCTCCTCTCTCCCCCTCCCTCCTCTCCTCCCTCCTCTCTCCTCTCTCTCTCCTCTCTCCTCTCCTCTCTCCTCTCTCCTCCTGTATGTCTCTGGTTTAGCTCAGTTTACAGGGTGCCGAAGACACCCACATCCCCCTTCCTCTCTCCTCTCCTGTCTCCTCTCCCTCTCCTCCCCCTTCCTCTCTCCTCTCTCCTCTCCCCCTTCCTCTCTCCTCTCCTCTCCTCTCCTCTCCTCTCCTCTCCTCTCTCTCCTCTCTCTCCTCTCCCCCCCTCTCCCCCCTCCTCTCCTCTCCTCTCCTCTCCTCTCCTCTCCTCTCCTCTCCTCTCCTCTCCTCTCCTCTCCTCTCTCCTCCAGGTACATTTCCATTTTAATCAGTTAGCAGACGCTCTTATAAAGAGCCACTTACAGGAGCAATTAGGGTTAAGTGCCTTGCTCAAGGGCACATCGACAGATTTTTCACCTAGTCGTCTCGGGGATTCAAACTGGCCCAACGCTCTTAACCACTTAATCTGCCACCCCCAAACTAAACTTATCCTCCAGGGATGGTAACAGTACTAAACAGATCTACCAAACTGTAAAACTCTCCTCTCTCCTCCAGGTATGGGAACAGAACTAAACAGATCTACCAAACTGTAAAACTCTCCTCTCTCCTCCAGGTATGGGAACAGTACCAAACAGTACAAGGTGAGGGTTGGGGACTACCATTCTCTGGTTCCAGAGGAGTTTGAGGAGGAGTACGCCGTCGATCAGATCATCCTGCACCCTAGCTACCGTGCCCATAGCAACGACTATGACCTGGCGTTGGTGCGTCTGTCGCCGGGCGTGGCGGGGAAGGGCCGGGGCCGCTGCGTGACGTTCAGTCGGAACGTCCTGCCCGCCTGCCTGCCGCTCCGCAAGGAGAGAGTCCTGAAACAGGCTTCCAACTGTCACATCACAGGCTGGGGGGACACAGGTGAGGGGAGGGGAGGGTGGAGGGGAGGGGAGGGGAGTGGGGTGTGGTGTGGTGTGGTGTGGTGTGGTGTGGTGTGGTGTGGGGCTGGAGGGACACAGGTGAGGGGAGGGGAGGGGGGGGGGGGGGAGGGGAGTGGTGTGGTGTGGTGAGGGGAGGGGAGGGGAGGGGAGTGGGGTGTGGTGTGGGGCTGGGGGGGGACAGGTGAGGGGAGGGGAGGGTGGAGGGGAGGGGAGGGGAGGGTGGTGTGGTGTGGTGTGGTGTGGGGTGGTGCTGTGGTGTGGGGTGGTGTGGTGTGGTGTGGGGGTGGGGAGTGGTGTGGTGTGGTGCGGTGTGGGGCTGGGGGGACACAGGTGAGGGGAGGGAAGGGGAGTGGGGTGTGGTGTGGTGCTGTGGTGTGGGGTGGTGTGGTGTGGGGGTGGGGAGTGGTGTGGTGTGGTGTGGTGTGGGGGTGGGGAGTGGTGTGGGGTGGTGTGGTGTGGTGTGGTGTGGTGTGGTGTGGGGGTGGGGAGTGGTGTGGTGTGGTGTGGGGGTGGGGGTGGGGGTGGGGAGTGGTGTGGGGTGGTGTGGTGTGGTGTGGTGTGGTGTGGTGTGGTGAGAGAGATCTTGGTTTAGTCAGAAGAACAGAGAGCTGACACATCTGTTAGTGATGCTATACGGTCATAATGACATCATCACTCACACCAGCGTTCAAACAGACACTGACCAGCTTGACGCTCACACAGAGTTCACTAATGACTGTTTAGTTCACTAATGACTGTTTAGTTCACTAATGACTGTTTAGTTCACTAATGACTGTTTAGTTCACTAATGACTGTTTAGTTCACTAATGACTGTTTAGTTCACTAATGACTGTTTAGTTCACTAATGACTGTTTGGTTCACTAATGACTGTTTGGTTTGTCTATCTGATAGAGCAGATTAAAGGACCAGTGGAATGTTAATTGTCCAGTGGAATGTTAATTGTCCAGTGGAATGTTAATTGTCCAGTGGAATGTTAATTGTCCAGTGGAATGTTAATTGTCCAGTGGAATGTTAATTGTCCAGTGGAATATTAATTGTCCAGTGGAATGTTAATTGTCTCTCTGTGTGTGTGTATATGTGTGTCCTCCAGGTCGGTCCTACTCTAAGACCCTCCAGCAGGCTCCTCTCTCCCTCCTCCCCCGTCGTCACTGCCAACAGCGTTACCATGGAGCCTTCACTAGCCGCATGCTCTGTGCCGGGACAGACAGCCAATCAGAGCGCCGCGTGGACAGTTGCCGTGGGGACAGCGGCGGCCCGTTGGTGTGTGAGCGTCCGGGCGGAGGGTGGGTAGTGTACGGTGTGACATCATGGGGTCACGCCTGTCGCATGCAACACTCACCTGGCGTCTACACTAAAGTCTCCGCCTTCACACCCTGGATACACAAGGTGATTGGACAATGAGAGGGATACAGGAACTGTATCTCTAAGGTGATTGGACAATGGGAGGAATACAGGAAGTGGATCTGCAAGGTGATTGGACAATGGGATAGGGGCATGAAGGGACGACAGACAATGTGAGACAGTGGTAGATAACGGACTGGCCAATTGAGAAGGACTATATTTGGAGCTTGTGATTTGATTGGTCAGTGAAAGTGGTTTCAAACCAGTTGAAAGGCTTGACCAATCACCCCCCTGTCTCTCTTTCATAACCACCCCTCCCTCCTTTTTCTTCTTTCTCTTCCTCTTCCCTCTCTCCTCTCCTCTCCACAACCTGAATCCTCTTCCCTCTCTCCTCTCCTCTCCACAATCTGAATCCTCTTCATCAGCGCTTGTTTTATTTAACCCTTTGACTATTTAGTTTTCCCAGATTCAAGTCAACTCCTGGTTTGAAACACTCAGTGGGATATTCTGAACTAGACTTAATCTGAAGCCTTTACTGTATTAACTAGTAACCAAACGGAACCAAACCGGGAGGGACCTAGCTGACGTCGTCTAATATAAACTAAATGTTTTGCTAGGCTTTGCTACAGTGTGGACTAATGAACACGCCCCCAGACAACCAGTCTTCAATGTTCCATTGTTCTACGAATGACCTTATGGTCCTCTGTAGCTCAAAGCGTCTGCTAAATGGCATATTATTATATTATTATTATTATGAAAACAACTACAGGTGCAGCACGTTGTTGTTGTTGACGTCACACTCCTAAAGAATGACGGGGACCACAGCATGGAAAGGACTATGTACTGAATACACACACACACACACACACACACACACACACACACACACACACGACAACATTACCGAGCGCTATCTCTTAGTACTATAAGGTGAAGGTGGAGACTTTTCACTGTCTAATCTACACCTGTCGTTTACGAAGCATGTGACTAATACAATCTGATTTGATTTGTTGTTGTTTAATGTTCAGTTGTTATTTGATCCAACCTCCGAGTCCGACAGCTAAACTGTTTATCAAACTGATTCAGATGCCACCCTATTCCCTATATAGTGCACTACTTTAGACCAGAGAATGGCACCCTATTCCCTATATAGTGCACTACTTTAGACCAGAGAATGGCACCCTATTCCCTATATAGTACACTACTTTAGACCAGAGCCCTATGACACCCTATTCCCTATATAGTACACTACTTTAGACCAGAGCCCTATGACACCCTATTCCCTATATAGTGCACTACTTTAGACCAGAGCCATATGGCACCCTATTCCCTATATAGTGCACTACTTTAGACCAGAGCCATATGACACCCTATTCCCTATATAGTGCACTACTTTAGACCAGAGAATGGCACCCTATTCCCTATATAGTGCACTACTTTAGACCAGAGAATGGCACCCTATTCCCTATATAGTACACTACTTTAGACCAGAGAATGGCACCCTATTCCCTATATAGTGCACTACTTTAGACCAGAGAATGGCACCCTATTCCCTATATAGTGCACTACTTTAGACCAGAGAATGGCACCCTATTCCCTATATAGTGCACTACTTTAGACCAGAGAATGACACCCTATTCCCTATATAGTGCACTACTTTAGACCAGAGCCCTATGACACCCTATTCCCTATATAGTGCACTACTTTAGACCAGAGAATGGCACCCTATTCCCTATATAGTGCACTACTTTAGACCAGAGAATGGCACCCTATTCCCTATATAGTGCACTACTTTAGACCAGAGAATGACACCCTATTCCCTATATAGTGCACTACTTTAGACCAGAGCCCTATGACACCCTATTCCCTATATAGTACACTACTTTAAATCAGTAGTGTGATGCATAGGGAATATAGTGCCATTGTCTCCATGTACTTTATCCTTGTTGTGTACTTGTATACTTTCGTACTTGTAATATCGTGTTTCTTAGTAGTAATCTTTCTCTGTCAGATGATTGGTTAATAGGAACAGCACACCAGTATGTAATGTTAGGCCTTGTCGTGTTATTTAAACTAATCCAGTAGTTTTGTGACTGTTAGTGTTGCTATGGTGACGGACCGATCAGGTTTTCAAACCCCGGGTCGTCCACGTTTTGCCCCCCACAGAGAGATTAACATCCCAAGGCTTTAGTTCAGAGGCGCTAGCAACTGGTCTTCAGGTGTTCTCAGGCAAGGCTACTCGTCGAGGTCTCTAGTGGGAGACCAGGGTTCAGATCCTATCCTGCTCAGTGCACTACATAAGGAATAGGGTGCCATTTGGGACACTACATAAGGAATAGGGTGCCATTTGGGACACTACATAAGGAATAGGGTGCCATTTGGGGCACTACATAAGGAATAGGGTGCCATTTGGGGCACTACATAAGGAATAGGGTGCCATTTGGGACACTACATAAGGAATAGGGTGCCATTTGGGACACTACATAAGGAATAGGGTGCCATTTGGGGCACTACATAAGGAATAGGGTGCCATTTGGGGCACTACATAAGGAATAGGGTGCCATTTGGGACACTACATAAGGAATAGGGTGCCATTTGGGGCACTACATAAGGAATAGGGTGCCATTTGGGACACTACATAAGGAATAGGGTGCCATTTGGGACACTACATAAGGAATAGGGTGCCATTTGGGACACTACATAAGGAATAGGGTGCCATTTGGGACACTACATAAGGAATAGAGTGCCATTTGGGACACTACATAAGGAATAGGGTGCCATTTGGGACACTACATAAGGAATAGGGTGCCATTTGGGACACTACATAAGGAATAGGGTGCCATTTGGGACACTACATAAGGAATAGGGTGCCATTTGGGACACTACATAAGGAATAGGGTGCCATTTGGGACACTACATAAGGAATAGGGTGCCATTTGGGATGCGAACCCCCGTCTGTGTTGACTCAATGTACTGTTGCCTCATAAAACTAGGATTTTGTAAGAACTTTGTGTGTGTTTTTGACTGTCTAACGGTTATCTGATCTCTCATCTCGTATCATTTAGGATCCTAACACATCCAAACACTTCCTATTATATCATTTAGGATCCTAACACATCCAAACACTTCCTGTTATATCATTTAGGATCCTAACACATCCAAACACTTCCTGTTATATCATTAAGGATCCTAACACATCCAAACACTTCCTGTTATATCATTTAGGATCCTAACACATCCAAACACTTCCTGTTATATCATTTAGGATCCTAACACATCCAAACACTTCCTGTTATATCATTTAGGATCCTAACACATCCAAACACTTCCTGTTATATCATTTAGGATCCTAACACATCCAAACACTTCCTGTTATATCATTTAGGATCCTAACACATCCAAACACTTCCTGTTATATCATTTAGGATCCTAACACATCCAAACACTTCCTGTTATATCATTAAGGATCCTAACACATCCAAACACTTCCTGTTATATCATTTAGGATCCTAACACATCCAAACACTTCCTGTTATATCAGTAAGGATCCTAACACATCCAAACACTTCCTGTTATATCATTAAGGATCCTAACACATCCAAACACTTCCTGTTATATCATTAAGGATCCTAACACATCCAAACACTTCCTGTTATATCATTTAGGATCCTAACACATCCAAACACTTCCTGTTATATCATTAAGGATCCTAACACATCCAAACACTTCCTGTTATATCATTTAGGATCCTAACACATCCAAACACTTCCTGTTATATCATTAAGGATCCTAACACATCCAAACACTTCCTGTTATATCATTTAGGATCCTAACACATCCAAACACTTCCTGTTATATCATTTAGGATCCTAACACATCCAAACACTTCCTGTTATATCATTTAGGATCCTAACACATCCAAACACTTCCTGTTATATCATTAAGGATCCTAACACATCCAAACACTTCCTGTTATATCATTTAGGATCCTAACACATCCAAACACTTCCTGTTATATCATTTAGGATCCTAACACATCCAAACACTTCCTGTTATATCATTTAGGATCCTAACACATCCAAACACTCCTGTCAGAATACAAGCTACTCCTCTCTTCCTGTTGTTAAATGTCTCTCTCTCTCTCGCCCCCCCCTCACTCTCTCTCTCTCTTGCCCCCCTCCATCTCTCTCTCTCTCTTGCCCCCCCTCTGTCTCTATAACTTGCGCCCCCCCTCCATCTCTCTCTCTTGCCCCCCTCCATCTCTCTCTCTCTTGCCCCCCTCCATCTCTCTCTCTCTCTTGCCCCCCGTCTCTATAACTTGCCCCCCCCTCCATCTCTCTCTCTCGCCCCCCCTCTCTCTCTCTCTTGCCCCTTTGTCTCTATAACTTGCCCCCCTCCATCTCGCTCTCTCTCTTGCCCCCCCCCGTCTCTATAACTTGCGCCCCCCCGTCTCTATAACTTGCCCCCCTCCATCTCGCTCTCTCTTGCCCCCCATCTGTCTTTATAACTTGCGCCCCCCCTCCATCTCTCTCTCTCTCTTGCCCCCCCCCCTGTCTCTATAACTTTTAGTATCTACTGTTAGTCTGAACAACAAACCTATCTTAGTTCTCTCTCTAACAGGTAGCACAGCCCTGTCAAATAATACCTTGTGGAATGACAGTCATTATGTGTGTGTGTGTGTGTGTGTGTTTCCTGAATAAGCAGACATGTTGACATGACACACAGTTCAGAGCTTTGGCTGGGACAAACAGGCCTTTATGTTACACACACACCTCACTAGGGTGTGATAGACAGGCCAATGTTCACAGCAGTGTTACGGACAGAACACCTTCAAAACATCCTTCCATCTCTCCCTTCATCTCTCCATCTAACCCTCTATCCCTCCATCTCTCCCTCCATCTCTCTCTCTTTCAAATCGCTACCAGAACATTTTTTACATTTTACATTTTCGTCATTTAGCAGATGCTCTTATCCAGAGCGACTTACAAATTGGTAACCTTTTTAATGACCTTAGATCAGTGTAATGGATGCACGCACGACTGTAAGTCGCTTTGGATAAAAGCTTCTGCTAAATGGCATATCATATTATTATTATTGTTATTATATAGTATATTATCAGTGTCTAGGGGCAAACTTCATCCTTCTATGTAAAGCAATAGCTGGGTCGTTCCATGAAATGACTGCCTTTTGTGTCCCTTTGATATTTTAAGTAGAAATTGTGCACCAATATTGAATTTAAAAGCCTGTTATATTCAACGCAATGCCCTTTTAATATAGACCACGTGGAGAATTCAATATATCCAATTTTTTATATCAACAAAGACTTGCTAAAGTGCCAAAATTCCGCATTTTGACATGTCCATCCGTGCACTGTGTGACTTCCAGGAAGATTTTAACCCACTTAACCCCAAAATGTCTCAAAGTTTTTATTTATTTCATGTGAGTAGTGATTCATTTTAAGACACTGTTGGGAATGGGCTCGTAAGTAAGCATTTCACTGTAAAGTCTACACCTGTTGTATGATCAGCGCATGTGACCAATACAAATTTATTTGAATTGTTTTTATTAAAATTCATTAAAATGTCCCTTATTTTAAAGTCAACCCTGTTATGTGAACTGAACTCTCATTTTAATATTAATAATTTTAATATTGAACACTTAATCAGAGTAAAAGCAGGTGAGCTGGTCTTTTTGGCCATTTTCTGGTGGAGAACTGAGTGCGGTCGAGCATCACACGCCAACCCTGTTACCCATCGATAGACAGGCTAGAAACGTTTTAAACATCTAACGTTAGCTATGTGTTTGCCTCAACTTAAGGTAGCTATTAGCATAACGAACATATTACCTAGCAAACTATCACGCCTTGTGTTTTATTGTTTACAAAACGACTGGATTCTTCTAAAGTGAGCTAATGTAACTTGCTGCTAGCTAGCTGACTAGCTAACAATCGTAGTTTACTGTAAATGTTGTTGTATTTGCTATGTGACAGTGGAGTTAGGACAATTGATCTTGATTGGGTTGAGTGGAAAAAGCTAACATTAACTAGTTACCCATAGATAGACAGGCTAGAAATGTTTTAACAATTAATAATTTTTTGTGAAGCTTGCATTCAATTGCCCCTCCCTGTTGAACAACCCTGCTACTAGATCACAAGCAGATTACAACAGAGGTTTCTGTGATCTTGGCTGCATCCCAATAATCTCTCTTTCCTCCTGAAGTCCACACCTTCACTACTGCCCACAACATCTGAAAAGCATTTGGATCGGTAGAGGCATGGGGCTAGAGGAAGTTTACGCCACTTTGGGCGGAAGGAGAGAGAATTGAGACAAAAGCCCCTTTTTTTTTTGACGATCATTATTCAAGTGCGTTCACACAGTGGAATAACGTGATACGACACCACCATCTTGTGGTCGCCCGTCTACTCATTAAAACCAGCAGGAAGACGGACGCGACGCGACGTCGTCTGTCGTTGGAGGAGGACACAACAGTGACGCAATGACGCAAATCACAAGCGCAGCAGTCGCGCCGGTCGACGTCATCAGAAGGCGATTAAACGTTCATGTTTTCGAGGGAAGTTAGCTTTTTCCCGACCCCTCCCGCCAGAAAACAGTTTTTCAAGCATTTTGTAAACTAACGAAATACTTTATAAAACTATCACCGAACCACCGATAAAAAGAAATGAATAGTCGACTACAGGAGATACGGGAAAAGCAGAAGCTGCGACGCCAGCTTCTAGCTCAACAGGTAGCTATAGCTAGTATACTAGCTAGCAAGCTAACATGCGTTGTCTTGTTTACAAGCGAGCTTTTAGCCTGGGGAAGATGCTATATATCTAGATACTTAACTACTGTAACGTAACTTGTTAGATGTTTACATTTGCTACGAATGTTAGTTAACTAACGTTAGCTATGTGTTTGGCTTAATTTAAGGTAGTTATTAGCATAACGAACATATTACCTAGCAAGCTAACATGCGTTGTCTTGTTTACAAGCGAACCCTCCAAAAGTGAGCTTTTAGCATGGGGAAGAGTTATGTATAATAATAATAATAATATGCCATTTAGCAGACGCTTTTTATCCAAAGCGACTTAGTTATGTGCGCATACATTTTTACGTATGGGTGGGTGCCGGGGATCGAACCCACTACCCTGGCGTTACAAGCGCCATGCTCTACCAGCTGAGCTACAGAGGACCACAGTAGTTATTTATCTAGATACTTAACTACTGTAAACGTAACTTGTTAGTTGACTAACATTCGTAACTAAGGTAGACATCTAACATTAGCTATGTGTTCGGCTTAATTTAAGGTAGCTATTGGCGTAACGAACATATTACCTAGCAAACTAACACGCCTTGTGTTTTCTTGTTTACAAAACGACTGGATTCTTCTAAAGTGAGCCAATGTAACTTACTGCTAGCTAGCTGACTAGCTAACAATCATAGTTTACTGTAAATGTTGTTGTATTTGCTATGTGACAGTGGAGCTAGGACAATTGACCTTGATTGAGTTGAGTGGAAAAAGCTACGTTAGTTAGCTATTGTTCGCCCTAGACATTAGTTATACTGTTATGATGTTATAGAGAATTTGTGCATACTTTGTAGCTAGCTAGCTAACAGAGTGATCCCTTCAAGCTGAACCAGTATCTCGGTGCATTAGAGGCCTCTAACGCCCAAAAAGCTCAGATTCAAACTCCCATTAACCAGCTCTGCAAGCGTTAATGTCAAAATGTGTTGATCACCAAATATGGAGTTTCGCTGAGCAACTTTCTTCATTTTCTCCCGTTACGTCGGTGTATATACTGAACAAAAATATAAATGCAACATGTAAAGTTTCATGAGCTGAAATTAAACATCCCAGAAATGTTCCATAAGCACCAAAAGCTTATTCATCTCAAATTGTGCACAAATTTGCTTACATCCCTGTTAGTGAGCATTTCTCCTTTGCCAAGATAATCCATCCACCTGACATGTGTGGCATATCAAGAAGCCGATTAAACAGCATGATCATTACACAGGTGCCCCTTGTGCTGGGGACAATAAAAGGCCACTCTAAAATGTGCAGTTTTCTAACACAACACAATGCCACAGATGTCTCAAGTTGAGGGAGCATGCGATTGGCATACACTGCACGAATGTCCACCAGAGCTGTTGCCAGAGAATTTTATGTTCACTTCTCTACCATAAGCCGCCTCCAACGTTGTTATAGAGAATTTGGCAGTACGTTCAACTGGCCTCACAACCGCAGACCACGTGTAACCACACCAGCCCTCCAGGACCTCCACATCCGGCATCTTCACCTGCGGGATCATCTGAGACCAGCCACCCGGACAGCTGATGAAACTGAGGAGTATTTCTGTCTGATAAAGCCCTTTTGTGGGGGAAAACGTATTCTGATTGGCTGGGCCTGGCTCCCCAGTGGGTGGGCCTATACCCTCCCAGGCCCACCCATGGCTCCGCCCCTGCCCAGTCATGTGAAATCCATAGATTAGGGCCTAATTTATTTATTTCAATTGACTGATTTCCTTATATGAACTGTAACTCCGTAAAATCGTTGCATGTTGCATTTATATTTTTGTTAAGTATACTTCCAAAAAAGGTCTAAATAAAGATTTACAAGCAGGTTGACTCCTCATGTAAACCTCATTACTGCCAGGCAAGTTGGAAGTCAACTACAGCTCAATCCATTCTAGGTGCCGAATAGGCATATTTTCCGTTGCTTGTAAATTTTTTATTTAGACCTGTTTTGGAAGTACATACCAGCCATAATGGGAGTCAATTAAGGTAGTTGCTCAGTGAATCTCCATATTTGGTGATCAACTAATGTATTTTGACATAACGCTTGCATACCGCACAGATACTGGTTCAGCTTCTAGCTAACATTCGCATCTAACTAACTTGTCCGTTCCTCTCCTAGTTGGGAGCAGAGAGTGATAGCTTTTAGCTAACATTAGTAGTTAACTTACTTGTCCGCTCCTGTCCTAGCTAACATCTTTAGCTAGGACAGAAATTGACACATTTAAAAGAGATCTTAAAACACACCCTTTGCTTTTCCTCAGGGTGCTTTTTAGTCATTCAGTTTTTATTGTTATTCTATTTTTTTTTTATCCTCTTATGTTTGTTGTCGTAAATGTCTGTTGCATTGCATTCCATGTCTGAAATGTGCTGTATAAATAAAGCTTGATTTTATTTGAACAGAGTGATAGCTTTTAGCTAACGTTAGTAGCTAGCTAACATTAGTAGCTAGCTAAGTTGTCCGTTCCTGTCCTAGCTAACAGACAGCGATAGCTATTAATGTTAGCTAAAAGCTAACTTGTCCGTTCCTGTCCTAGCTAACATTATTAGCTTCATAACTTGTCTGTTCCTGTCCTAACTAACATTAGTAGCTAACTAACTTGTCCGTTCCTGTCCTAGCTAACATTAGTAGCTAATTAACTTGTCCATTCCTGTCCTAGCTAACAGAGTGATAGCTTTTAGCTAACATCCATAGCTAACTAACTTGTCCATTCCTGTCCTAGCTAACATCCATAGCTAACTAACTTGTCCGTTCCTGTCCTAGCTAACGTTAATAGCTCGCTAACTTGTCCGTTTCTCCCGTAGTTGGGAGCAGAGAGTGCGGACAGTATCGGCGCCGTTCTGAACAGCAAAGACGAACTGAAGGCGATCGAGGAGACCAGAGAGACATGCAGGTATGACGCATACATACACCAATCCACCAGACGTAAGACAGGTGTACCACACACCAATCCACCAGACGTAAGACAGGTCTACCACACACACCAATCCACCAGACGTAAGACAGGTCTACCACACACCAATCCACCAGACGTAAGACAGGTGTACCACACACCAATCCACCAGACGTAAGACAGGTGTACCACACACCAATCCACCAGACGTAAGACAGGTGTACCACACACCAATCCACCAGACGTAAGACAGGTCTACCACACACACCAATCCACCAGACGTAAGACAGGTGTACCACACACCAATCCACCAGACGTAAGACAGGTGTACCACACACCAATCCACCAGACGTAAGACAGGTGTACCACACACACCAATCCACCAGACGTAAGACAGGTCTACCACACACCAATCCACCAGACGTAAGACAGGTGTACCACACACACCAATCCACCAGACGTAAGACAGGTCTACCAAACACACTTCCAGCAACCATTGAGTATTTCTCGATTCCTTGGGGACCCCCCAGAGTGTGTGCACATTTTTGTTCCAGCCCAGCCCTATCACTTGGTTTAACTATTCAACAAATTGTGTATGTGTAGGGCATCGTTCGATACTGCCGGGCCGAGCTCCAAGCGGAAGTCTCAGGTGGAGGGAGAGGACATAGAGGAGGACGTTGAGGAGCAGAAGGTAGGAAAAACGCACACCGATCCCCTGAGAGGAACGTCTCTGGATTAGACTTTAGATCCCTGAGAGGAACGTCTCTGTATTAGACTTTAGATCCCTGAGAGGAACGTCTCTGGATTAGACTTTAGATCCCTGAGAGGAACGTCTCTGTATTAGACTATAGTCCCCATAGAGAAACCCTGTCACCCCCCACTGGGGAAAGACAGTCCAAATAGTCCCCATAGAGAAACCCTGTCACCCCCTACTGGGGAAAGACAGTCCAGATAGTCCCCATAGAGAAACCCTGTCACCCCCTACTGGGGAAAGACAGTCCAGATAGTCCCCATAGAGAAACCCTGTCACCCCCTACTGGGGAAAGACAGTCCAGATAGTCCCCATAGAGAAACCCTGTCACCCCCTACTGGGGAAAGACAGTCCAGATAGTCCCCATAGAGAAACCCTGTCACCCCCTACTGGGGAAAGACAGTCCAGATAGTCCCCACAGAGAAACCCTGTCACCCCCTACTGGGGAAAGACAGTCCAGATAGTCCCCACAGAGAAACCCTGTCACCCCCTACTGGGGAAAGACAGTCCAGATAGTCCCCATAGAGAAACCCTGTCACCCCCTACTGGGGAAAGACAGTCCAGATAGTCCCCATAGAGAAACCCTGTCACCCCCTACTGGGGAAAGACAGTCCAGATAGCCCCATAGAGAAACCCTGTCACCCCCTACTGGGGAAAGACAGTCCAGATAGTCCCCATAGAGAAACCCTGTCACCTCCTACTGGGGAAAGACAGTCCAGATAGTCCCCATAGAGAAACCCTGTCACCCCCTACTGGGGAAAGACAGTCCAGATAGTCCCCATAGAGAAACCCTGTCACCCCCTACTGGGGAAAGACAGTCCAGATAGTCCCCATAGAGAAACCCTGTCACCCCCTACTGGGGAAAGACAGTCCAGATAGTCCCCATAGAGAAACACAACATGGTTGTATCACCACTGATACATCTCCTCCCTGTAGGAACCAGTTGATCCAGATTGTATCACTCCAGCCTGGTGCCAGTCTGTCTCTGCATTGTCAAGCAAAACATCCTGGCATTTCAGTTCCATAAGGAGTTGGAGAGAGAGAGCAGACACAGACTGGCATTTCAGTTCCATAAGGAGTTGGAGAGAGAGAGCAGAAACATCCTGGCATTTCAGTTCCATAAGGAGTTGGAGAGAGAGAGCAGAAACATCCTGGCATTTCAGTTCCATAAGGAGTTGGAGAGAGAGAGTAGAAACAGACTGGCATTTCAGTTCCATAAGGAGTTGGAGAGAGAGAGGAAACAGACTGGCATTTCAGTTCCATAAGGAGTTGGAGAGAGAGCAGAAACAGCCTGGCATTTCAGTTCCATAAGGAGTTGGAGAGAGAGAGTAGAAACATCCTGGCATTTCAGTTCCATAAGGAGTTGGAGAGAGGGAGCAGAAACAGACTGGCATTTCAGTTCCATAAGGAGTTGGAGAGAGAGAGAGCAGAAACAGCCTGGCATTTCAGTTCCATAAGGAGTTGGAGAGAGAGAGTAGAAACATCCTGGCATTTCAGTTCCATAAGGAGTTGGACTGAGCAGAAACATACTGGCATTTCAGTTCCATAAGGAGTTGGAGAGAGCAGAAACAGCCTGGCATTTCAGTTCCATAAGGAGTTCAGTTCCATAAGGAGTTAGAGAGAGAGTAGAAACAGCCTGGCATTTCAGTTCCATAAGGAGTTGGAGAGAGAGAGTAGAAACATCCTGGCATTTCAGTTCCATAAGGAGTTGGAGAGAGCAGAAACATACTGGCATTTCAGTTCCATAAGGAGTTGGAGAGAGCAGAAACAGCCTGGCATTTCAGTTCCATAAGGAGTTCAGTTCCATAAGGAGTTAGAGAGAGAGTAGAAACAGCCTGGCATTTCAGTTCCATAAGGAGTTGGAGAGAGAGAGCAGAAACAGCCTGGCATTTCAGTTCCATAAGGAGTTGGAGAGAGAGAGCAGAAACAGCCTGGCATTTCAGTTCCATAAGGAGTTGGAGAGAGAGAGCAGAAACAGCCTGGCATTTCAGTTCCATAAGGAGTTGGAGAGAGAGAGTAGAAACATCCTGGCATTTCAGTTCCATAAGGAGTTGGAGAGAGAGAGCAGAAACAGCCGGCAATTTCAGTTCCATAAGGAGTTGGAGAGAGAGTAGAAACAGCCGGGCATTTCAGTTCCATAAGGAGTTGGAGAGAGAGCAGAAACAGACTGGCATTTCAGTTCCATAAGGAGTTGGAGAGAGAGAGAAGAAACAGCCTGGCATTTCAGTTCCATAAGGAGTTGGAGAGAGAGAGTAGAAACAGCCGGGCATTTCAGTTCCATAAGGAGTTGGAGAGAGAGAGCAGAAACAGACTGGCATTTCAGTTCCATAAGGAGTTGGAGAGAGAGCAGAAACAGCCTGGCATTTCAGTTCCATAAGGAGTTGGAGAGAGAGAGCAGAAACAGACTGGCATTTCAGTTCCATAAGGAGTTGGAGAGAGAGAGCAGAAACAGCCTGTCATTTCAGTTCCATAAGGAGTTGGAGAGAGAGCAGAAACAGACTGGCATTTCAGTTCCATAAGGAGTTGGAGAGAGAGAGCAGAAACAGCCGGGCATTTCAGTTCCATAAGGAGTTGGAGAGAGAGTAGAAACAGACTGGCATTTCAGTTCCATAAGGAGTTGGAGAGAGAGAGTAGAAACAGACTGGCATTTCAGTTCCATAAGGAGTTGGAGAGAGAGTAGAAACAGCCTGGCATTTCAGTTCCATAAGGAGTTGGAGAGAGAGCAGAAACAGACTGGCATTTCAGTTCCATAAGGAGTTGGAGAGAGAGAGCAGAAACAGACTGGCATTTCAGTTCCATAAGGAGTTGGAGAGAGAGCAGAAACAGCCTGGCATTTCAGTTCCATAAGGAGTTAGAGAGAGTAGAAACAGCCGGGCATTTCAGTTCCATAAGGAGTTGGAGAGAGAGAGTAGAAACAGACTGGCATTTCAGTTCCATAAGGAGTTGGAGAGAGAGAGAGCAGAAACAGACTCGCATTTCAGTTCCATAAGGAGTTGGAGAGAGAGAGAGCAGAAACAGCCTGGCATTTCAGTTCCATAAGGAGTTGGAGAGAGGGAGCAGAAACAGACTGGCATTTCAGTTCCATAAGGAGTTGGAGAGAGAGAGCAGAAACAGCCTGGCATTTCAGTTCCATAAGGAGTTGGAGAGAGAGAGTAGAAACATCCTGGCATTTCAGTTCCATAAGGAGTTGGAGAGAGAGCAGAAACAGACTGGCATTTCAGTTCCATAAGGAGTTGGAGAGAGAGAGTAGAAACAGACTGGCATTTCAGTTCCATAAGGAGTTGGAGAGAGAGCAGAAACAGCCTGGCATTTCAGTTCCATAAGGAGTTGGAGAGAGAGCAGAAACAGACTGGCATTTCAGTTCCATAAGGAGTTGGAGAGAGAGTAGAAACAGACTGGCATTTCAGTTCCATAAGGAGTTGGAGAGAGAGACCAGAAACAGCCTGGCATTTCAGTTCCATAAGGAGTTGGAGAGAGAGAGCAGAAACAGACTGGCATTTCAGTTCCATAAGGAGTTGGAGAGAGAGAGCAGAAACATCCTGGCATTTCAGTTCCATAAGGAGTTGGAGAGAGAGAGCAGAAACAGACTGGCATTTCAGTTCCATAAGGAGTTGGAGAGAGAGCAGAAACAGCCTGGCATTTCAGTTCCATAAGGAGTTGGAGAGAGAGAGCAGAAACAACCTGGCATTTCAGTTCCATAAGGAGTTGGAGAGAGAGCAGAAACAGCCTGGCATTTCAGTTCCATAAGGAGTTGGAGAGAGAGAGTAGAAACAGACTGGCATTTCAGTTCCATAAGGAGTTGGAGAGAGAGCAGAAACAGACTGTCATTTCAGTTCCATAAGGAGTTGGAGAGAGAGCAGAAACAGCCTGGCATTTCAGTTCCATAAGGAGTTGGAGAGAGAGAGCAGAAACAGACTGGCATTTCAGTTCCATAAGGAGTTGGAGAGAGAGAGAGCAGAAACAGCCTGGCATTTCAGTTCCATAAGGAGTTGGAGAGAGAGCAGAAACAGCCTGGCATTTCAGTTCCATAAGGAGTTGGAGAGAGAGCAGAAACAGCCTGGCATTTCAGTTCCATAAGGAGTTGGAGAGAGAGCAGAAACAGACTGGCATTTCAGTTCCATAAGGAGTTGGAGAGAGAGAGCAGAAACAGCCTGGCATTTCAGTTCCATAAGGAGTTGGAGAGAGAGCAGAAACAGACTGGCATTTCAGTTCCATAAGGAGTTGGAGAGAGAGAGAGCAGAAACAGCCTGGCATTTCAGTTCCATAAGGAGTTGGAGAGAGAGCAGAAACAGCCTGGCATTTCAGTTCCATAAGGAGTTGGAGAGAGAGCAGAAACAGCCTGGCATTTCAGTTCCATAAGGAGTTGGAGAGAGGGAGTAGAAACAGCCTGGCATTTCAGTTCCATAAGGAGTTGGAGAGAGAGAGTAGAAACAGCCTGGCATTTCAGTTCCATAAGGAGTTGGAGAGAGGGAGTAGAAACAGCCTGGCATTTCAGTTCCATAAGGAGTTGGAGAGAGAGTAGAAACAGCCTGGCATTTCAGTTCCATAAGGAGTTGGAGAGAGAGCAGAAACAGCCTGGCATTTCAGTTCCATAAGGAGTTGGAGAGAGCAGAAACAGCCTGGCATTTCAGTTCCATAAGGAGTTGGAGAGAGAGTAGAAACAGCCTGGCATTTCAGTTCCATAAGGAGTTGGAGAGAGAGTAGTCATGCGTGCATACATTTTTACGTATGGGTGGTCCCGGGGATCGAACCCACTACCCTGGCGTTACAAGCGCCGTGCTCTACCAATTGAGCTGCAGAGGACTCCAATTGAGCTAAATACTCCAATGTTTGAGCTTGTCTTGCCGATGGAACCAATGGTGTAGTCCCAAATCCGCAAACCCTTCTGGCACTGTAAACTCAAGCAATATTCTTGTTGAATATATGTTTCATAAGCGTGTGTGTGGTCTGTGTGGAGGTGCGGCCGATGGCATGGGTGAGGACCTGCGTGTGTTTCATAAGCGTGTGTGTGGTCTGTGTGGAGGAGGTTCGGCCGATGGCATGGGTGAGGACCTGCGTGTGTTTCATAAGCGTGTGTGTGGTCTGTGTGGGAGGAGGTTCGGCCGATGGCATGGGTGAGGACCTGCGTGTGTTTCATAAGCGTGTGTGTGGTCTGTGTAGGAGGAGGTTCGGCCGATGGACCTGCGTGTGTTTCATAAGCGTGTGTGTGGTCTGTGTAGGAGGAGGTTCGGCCGATGGACCTGCGTGTGTTTCATAGCGTGTGTGTGGTCTGTGTGGAGGTGCGGCCGATGGCATGGGGACCTGCGTGTGTTTCATAAGCGTGTTTGTGGTCTGTGTGGAGGTGCGGCCGATGGCATGGGGACCTGCGTGTGTTTCATAAGCGTGTTTGTGGTCTGTGTAGGAGGAGGTGGAGGTTCAGCCGCCAGATGAGAGCAACCCTTATGAAGAGGTCTACAAGGACTCCAGCACCTTCCTCAAGGTACCACACACACCACATACACGCTACACACACCACATACACACTACACACACCACATACACACTACACACACACACACCACATACACACTACACACACACACACCAAATACACACTACACACACCACATACACACTACACACACACACACCAAATACACACACACACCACACACACACCACACACACACTACACACACACTACACACACCACATACACACTACACACACACTACACACACCACACACACACACCACACACACACTACACACACACTACACACACCAAATACACACTACACACACACACTACACACACCACACACACACTACACACACCACACACACACACTACACACACCACATACACACTACACACACCACATACACACTACACACACACCACATACACACACACACCACATACACACTACACACACACACACCACATACACACTACACACACCACATACACACTACACACACACCACATACACACTACACACACACACCACATACACACACCACATACACACACCACATACACACTACACACACACACACCACATACACACACACCACATACACACTACACACACCCTGTTCTCTCTCTCTCTCTCCCTCCTCTCTCTCTCTCTCTATTAAATTTAAGGGCTTTATTGGCATGGGAAACGTGTGTTAACATTGCCAAAGCAAGTGAAGTAGATAGTAAACAAAAGTGAAATAAACAATAAATATTAACAGTAAACATTAGACTCAGAAGTTTCAAAAGAATAAAGACATTTCAAATGTCATATTATGTCTGTATACAGTGTTGTAACAATGTGCAAATAGTTAAAGTACAAATGGGAAAATAAATAAACATAAATATGGGTTGTATTTACAATGGTGTTTGTTCTTCACTGGTTGCCCTTTTCTTGTGGCAACAGGTCACAAATCTTGCAGCTGTGATGGCACACTGTGGTATTTCACCCAGTAGATACAGTGGGGGAAAAAAGTCTTTAGTCAGCCACCAATTGTGCAAGTTCTCCCACTTAAAAAGATGAGAGAGGCCTGTAAGTTTCATCATAGGTACACGTCAACTATGACAGACAAATTGAGAAGAAGAAAATCCAGAAAATCACATTGTAGGATTTTTAATGAATTTATTTGCAAATTATGGTGGAAAATAAGTATTTGGTCACCTACAAACAAGCAAGATTTCTGGCTCTCACAGACTTCTTCTTTAAGAGGCTCCTCTGTCCTCCACTCGTTACCTGTATTAATGGCACCTGTTTGAACTTGTTATCAGTATAAAAGACACCTGTCCACACACACCCTGCTGTCTCTCTCTTTCTCACTCTCACACACACACACACACACACACACACACACACACATATACCTGCTCTGTGTGAGAGAGAGTGTGTGTTGTTGTAGATTAACTGTATGTCTCTGTCTGTATCAGGGTACCCAGAGTCTGAACCCCCATAATGACTACTGTCAACACTTTGTCGACACCGGACATCGACCACAGAACTTCATCAGAGACGTCGGTAAGACACTGTGTGTGTGTAACCTGTGTATGTGTGTGTAGCCTGTGTATGTGTGTGTGTAATCTCTGTGTGTGTGTGTGTGTGTAATCTGTGTGTTTTTATGTGTAATCTGTGTGTGTTTATGTGTAACCTGTGTGTGTAATCTGTGTGTGAGTGTTTCAGGTCTGGCTGACAGGTTTGAAGAGTATCCTAAACTCAGAGAGCTGATCAGACTGAAGGATGAGCTGATCTCAACCACCAACACCCCTCCCATGTACGTCACAGTGTTTCCATGGCAGTCATCTAGCAGAAGGCCTGGTCCAGAGCAGAAGGCCTGGTCCAGAGCAGAAGGCCTGGTCCAGAGCAGAAGGCCTGGTCCAGAGCAGAAGGCCTGGTCCAGAGCAGAAGGCCGGGTCCAGAGCAGAAGGCCTGATCCAGAGCCATCAGGAGCTGTTAGGGTTATGGGCTCATCAACAGATTATTCACCTAGTCTGCTCGGGGATTCGAACCAGCGAACTTTCGGTTACTGGCCCAACACTCTTAACCGCTACCTGCCAACACACACAAACACGCCCCATGTACGTCACCCCCTCATGTACGACCCCCTCCCCCCCCCCCCCCATGGGGGTCACCCCCCCCTTGTACGTCTCCTCCCAATATACGTCACCTCAAACCATTTATATTACAAAGAGACTGGACACTGTCAAACCATTTATATTACAAAGAGACTGGACACTGTACCTCAAACCATTTATATTACAAAGAGACTGGACACTGTGCCTCAAACCATTTATATTACAAAGAGACTGGACACTGTGCCTCAAACCATTTATATTACAAAGAGACTGGACACTGGACACTCAAACCATTTATATTACAAAGAGACTGGACACTGGACACTCAAACCATTTATATTACAAAGAGACTGGACACTGTGCCTCAAACCATTTATATTACAAAGAGACTGGACACTGTGCCTCAAACCATTTATATTACAAAGAGACTGGACACTGTGCCTCAAACCATTTATATTACAAAGAGACTGGACACTGTGCCTCAAACCATTTATATTACAAAGAGACTGGACACTGGACACTCAAACCATTTATATTACAAAGAGACTGGACACTGGACACTCAAACCATTTATATTACAAAGAGACTGGACACTGTGCCTCAAACCATTTATATTACAAAGAGACTGGACACTGTGCCTCAAACCATTTATATTACAAAGAGACTGGACACTGTGCCTCAAACCATTTATATTACAAAGAGACTGGACACTGTACCTCAAACCATTTATATTACAAAGAGACTGGACACTGTACCTCAAACCATTTATATTAGAAAGAGACTGGACACTGTCAAACCATTTATATTACAAAGAGACTGGACACTGTGCCTCAAACCATTTATATTACAAAGAGACTGGACACTGTACCTCAAACAATTTATATTACAAAGAGACTGGACACTGTACCTCAAACCATTTATATTACAAAGAGACTGGACACTGTACCTCAAACCATTTATATTACAAAGAGACTGGACACAGTGCCTCAAACCATTCATATTACAAAGAGAGTGGACACTGGACACTCAAACCATTTATATTACAAAGAGACTGGACACTGTACCTCAAACCATTTATATTACAAAGAGACTGGACACTGTGCCTCAAACCATTTATATTACAAAGAGACTGGACACTGTACCTCAAACCATTTATATTACAAAGAGACTGGACACTGTCAAACCATTTATATTACAAAGAGACTGGACACTGTGCCTCAAACCATTTATATTACAAAGAGACTGGACACTGTACCTCAAACCATTTATATTACAAAGAGACTGGACACTGTACCTCAAACCATTTATATTACAAAGAGACTGGACACTGTACCTCAAACCATTTATATTACAAAGAGACTGGACACTGTGCCTCAAACCATTCATATTACAAAGAGACTGGACACTGGACACTCAAACCATTTGTTCATTTTCCGTGGGTGCGTTTCTGTCCGTGTGTACCCGTCCATGTGTGCCCCCTCCCCCCCCAAAATACAACCAACATTCCTGAACCAACACCGAAAGGTCGCTGGTTCTAATCCCCGAGCCGACTAGGTGAAAAATCTGTCGATGTGCCCTTGAGCAAGGCACTTAACCCTAATTGCTCTTTTAAGTCGCTCTGGATAAGAGCGTCTGCTAAATGACTAAAATGTAAATGTACTTTATTGAGGAAAAGTGTACTGACTATGAATGTACTAACTACTGAGATATGTGGTGGTTCCACCTAGCTATCTTAAGATGAATCAAAAGTTTTGAGAATTACACAAATATTAATTTTCACAAAGTCTGCTGCCTCAGTTTTTATGATGGCAATTTGCATATACTCCAGAATGTTATGAAGAGTGATCAGATTAATTGCAATTAATTAAAAAGGACCGGCTGACATCATGTCAGTGATTCTCTCGTTAACACAGGTGAGAGTGTTGACGAGGACAAGGCTGGAGATTACTCTGGAAGACTGGAAGCTTTAAAAGGAGGGTGGTGCTTGAAATCATTGTTCTTCCTCTGTTAACCATGGTTACCTGCAAGGAAACACGTGCCGTCATCATTGCTTTGCACAAAAGGGCTTCACAGGCAAGGATATTGCTGCTAGTAAGATTGCACCTAAATCAACCATTTATCGGATCATCAAGAACTTCAAGGAGAGAGGTTCAATTGTTGTGAAGAAGGCTTCAGGGCGAGAAAGTCCAGCAAGCGCCAGGACCGTCTCCTAAAGTTGATTCAGCTGCGGGATCGGGGCACCACCAGTGCAGAGCTTGCTCAGGAATGGCAGCAGGCAGGTGTGAGTGCATCTGCACGCACAGTGAGGCGAAGACTTTTGGAGGATGGCCTGGTGTCAAGAAGGGCAGCGAGGAAGCCACTTCTCTCCAGGAAACACATCCGGGACAGACTGATATTCTGCAAAAGGTACAGGGATTGGACTGCTGAGTACTGGGGTAAAGTCAATTTCTCTGATGAATCCCCTTTCCGATTGTTTGGGGCATCCAGAAAAAAGCTTGTCCGGAGAAGACAAGGTGAGCGCTACCATCAGTCCTGTGTCATGCCAACAGTAAAGCATCCTGAGACCATTCATGTGTGGGGTTGCTTCTCAGCCAAGGGAGTGGGCTCACTCACAATTTTGCCTAAGAACACAGCCATGAATAAAGAATGGTACCAACACATCCTCCGAGAGCAACTTCTCCCAACCGTCCAAGAACCGTTTGGTGACGACCAATGCCTTTTCCAGCATGATGGAGCACCTTGCCATAAGGCAAAAGTGATAACTAAGTGGCTCAGGGAACAAAACATCGACGTTTTGGGTCCATGGCCAGGAAACTCCCCAGACCTTAATCCCAATGAGAACTTGTGGTCGATCCTCAAGAGGCGGGTGGACATTGGTTATGCCAGAATGGGCTGCCATCAGTCAGGATGTGGCCCAGAAGTTAATTGACAGCATGCCAGGGCGGATTGCAGAGGTCTTGAAAAAGAAGGGTCGACACTGCAAATATTGACTCTTTGCATAAACTTAATGTAATTTTCAATAAAAAGCCTTTGACACTTATGGAATGCTTGTAATTATACTTCAGTATACCATAGTAACATCTGACAAAAATATCTAAAAACACTGAAGCAGCAAACTTTGTGAAGACCAATACTTGTGTCATTCTCAAAACTTTTTACCACGATTGTATATACTGTGACTGAGATATGTGGTTGTCCCACCTAGCTATCTGAAGATGAATGTACTAACTACTGAGATATGTGGTGGTCCCACCTAGCTATCTGAAGATGAATGTACTAACTACTGGGATATGTGGTGGTCCCACCTAGCTATCTGAAGATGAATGTACTAACTACTGAGATATGTGGTGGTCCCACCTAGCTATCTGAAGATGAATGTACTAACTACTGGGATATGTGGTGGTCCCACCTAGCTATCTGAAGATGAATGTACTAACTACTGAGATACAGTGGGGAAAAAAAGTATTTAGTCAGCCAGCAATTGTGCAAGTTCTCCCACTTAAAAAGATGAGAGAGGCCTGTAATTTTCATCATAGGTACACGTCAACTATGACAGACAAATTGAGAAAAAAAAATCCAGAAAATCACATTGTAGGATTTTTTATGAATTTATTTGCAAATTATGGTGGAAAATAAGTATTTGGTCACCTACAAACAAGCAAGATTTCTGGCTCTCACAGACCTGTAACTTCTTCTTTAAGAGGCTCCTCTGTCCTCCACTCGTTACCTGTATTAATGGCACCTGTTTGTACTTGTTATCAGTATAAAAGACACCTGTCCACAACCTCAAACAGTCACACTCCAAACTCCACTATGGTCAAGACCAAAGAGCTGTCAACGGACACCAGAAACAAAATTGTAGACCTGCACCAGGCTGGGAAGACTGAATCTGCAATAGGTAAGCAGCTTGGTTTGAAGAAATCAACTGTGGGAGCAATTATTAGGAAATGGAAGACATACAAGACCACTGATAATCTCCCTCGATCTGGGGCTCCATGCAAGATCTCACCCCGTGGGGTCAAAAGGATCACAAGAACGGTGAGCAAAAATCCCAGAACCACACAGGGGGACCTAGTGAATGACCTGCAGAGAGCTGGGACCAAAGTAACAAAGCCTACCATCAGTAACACACTACGCCGTCAGGGACTCAAATCCTGCAGTGTCAGACGTGTCCCCCTGCTTAAGTCAGTACATGTCCAGGCCCGTCTGAAGTTTGCTAGAGTGCATTTGAATGATCCAGAAGAGGATTGGGAGAATGTCATATGGTCAGATGAAACCAAAATAGAACTTTTTGGTAAAAACTCAACTCGTCGTGTTTGGAGGACAAAGAATGCTGAGTTGCATCCAAAGAACACCATACCTACTGTGAAGCATGGGGGTGGAAACATCATGCTTTGGGGCTGTTTTTCTGCAAAGGGACCAGGATGACTGATCCGTGTAAAGGAAAGAATGAATGGGGCCATGTATCGTGAGATTTTGAGTGAAAACCTCCTACCATCAGCAAGGGCATTGAAGATGAAACGTGGCTGGGTCTTTCAGCATGACAATGATCCCAAACACACCGCCCGGGCAACGAAGGAGTGGCTTCGTAAGAAGCATTTCAAGGTCCTGGAGTGGCCTAGCCAGTCTCCAGATCTCAACCCCATAGAAAATCTTTGGAGGGAGTTGAAAGTCTGTGTTGCCCAGCGACAGCCCCAAAACATCACTGCTCTAGAGGAGATCTGCATGGAGGAATGGGCCAAAATACCAGCAACAGTGTGTGAAAACCTTGTGAAGACTTACAGAAAACGTTTGACCTGTGTCATTGCCAACAAAGGGTATATAACAAAGTATTGAGAAACTTTTGTTATTGACCAAATACTTATTTTCCACCATAATTTGCAAATAAATTCATTAAAAATCCTACAATGTGATTTTCTGGATTTTTTTTTCTCATTTTGTCTGTTATAGTTGACGTGTACCTATGATGAAAATTACAGGCCTCTCTCATCTTTTTAAGTGGGAGAACTTGCACAATTGGTGGCTGACTAAATACTTTTTTTCCCCACTGTATGTGGTGGTCCCACCTAGCTATCTGAAGATGAATGTACTAACTACTGAGATATGTGGTGGTCCCACCTAGCTATCTGAAGATGAATGTACTAACTACTGAGATATGTGGTGGTCCCACCTAGCTATCTGAAGATGAATGTACTAACTACTGAGATATGTGGTGGTCCCACCTAGCTATCTGAAGATGAATGTACTAACTACTGAGATATGTGGTGGTCCCACCTAGCTATCTGAAGATGAATGTACTAACTACTGAGATATGTGGTGGTCCCACCTAGCTATCTGAAGATGAATGCACTAACTACTGAGATATGTGGTGGTCCCACCTAGCTATCTGAAGATGAATGTACTAACTACTGAGATATGTGGTGGTCCCACCTAGCTATCTGAAGATGAATGCACTAACTACTGAGATATGTGGTGGTCCCACCTAGCTATCTGAAGATGAATGTACTAACTACTGGGATATGTGGTGGTCCCACCTAGCTATCTGAAGATGAATGTACTAACTACTGAGATATGTGGTGGTCCCACCTAGCTATCTGAAGATGAATGTACTAACTACTGAGATATGTGGTGGTCCCACCTATCTATCTGAAGATGAATGCACTAACTACTGAGATATGTGGTGGTCCCACCTAGCTATCTGAAGATGAATGCACTAACTACTGAGATATGTGGTGGTCCCACCTAGCTATCTGAAGATGAATGTACTAACTACTGAGATATGTGGTGGTCCCACCTAGCTATCTGAAGATGAATGTACTAACTACTGAGATATGTGGTGGTCCCACCTAGCTATCTGAAGATGAATGTACTAACTACTGGGATATGTGGTGGTCCCACCTAGCTATCTGAAGATGAATGTACTAACTACTGAGATATGTGGTGGTCCCACCTAGCTATCTGAAGATGAATGTACTAACTACTGAGATATGTGGTGGTCCCACCTAGCTATCTGAAGATGAATGTACTAACTACTGCGATATGTGGTGGTCCCACCTAGCTATCTGAAGATGAATGTACTAACTACTGAGATATGTGGTGGTCCCACCTAGCTATCTGAAGATGAATGTACTAACTACTGAGATATGTGGTGGTCCCACCTAGCTATCTGAAGATGAATGTACTAACTACTGGGATATGTGGTGGTCCCACCTAGCTATCTGAAGATGAATGTACTAACTACTGAGATATGTGGTGGTCCCACCTAGCTATCTGAAGATGAATGTACTAACTACTGGGATATGTGGTGGTCCCACCTAGCTATCTGAAGATGAATGTACTAACTACTGAGATATGTGGTGGTCCCACCTAGCTATCTGAAGATGAATGTACTAACTACTGGGATATGAGGTGGTCCCACCTAGCTATCTGAAGATGAATGTACTAACTACTGAGATATGTGGTGGTCCCACCTAGCTATCTGAAGATGAATGTACTAACTACTGAGATATGTGGTGGTCCCACCTAGCTATCTGAAGATGAATGTACTAACTACTGGGATATGTGGTGGTCCCACCTAGCTATCTGAAGATGAATGTACTAACTACTGGGATATGAGGTGGTCCCACCTAGCTATCTGAAGATGAATGTACTAACTACTGAGATATGTGGTGGTCCCACCTAGCTATCTGAAGATGAATGTACTAACTACTGAGATATGTGGTGGTCCCACCTAGCTATCTGAAGATGAATGTACTAACTACTGGGATATGTGGTGGTCCCACCTAGCTATCTGAAGATGAATGCACGAACTACTGAGATATGTGGTGGTCCCACCTAGCTATCTGAAGATGAATGCACTAACTACTGAGATATGTGGTTGTCCCACCTAGCTATCTGAAGATGAATGTACTAACTACTGAGATATGTGGTGGTCCCACCTAGCTATCTGAAGATGAATGTACTAACTACTGAGATATGTGGTGGTCCCACCTAGCTATCTGAAGATGAATGCACTAACTACTGAGATATGTGGTGGTTCCACCTAGCTATCTGAAGATGAATGTACTAACTACTGGGATATGTGGTTGTCCCACCTAGCTATCTGAAGATGAATGTACTAACTACTGGGATATGCGGTGGTCCCACCTAGCTATCTGAAGATGAATATACTAACTACTGGAGATATGTGGTGGTCCCACCTAGCTATCTGAAGATGAATATACTAACTACTGGAGATATGTGGTGGTCCCACCTAGCTATCTGAAGATGAATGTACTAACTACTGGGATATGTGGTGGTCCCACCTAGCTATCTGAAGATGAATGTACTAACTACTGGGATATGTGGTGGTCCCACCTAGCTATCTGAAGATGAATGTACTAACTACTGGGATATGTGGTGGTCCCACCTAGCTATCTGAAGATGAATGTACTAACTACTGGGATATGTGGTGGTCCCACCTAGCTATCTGAAGATGAATGTACTAAGTACTGAGATATGTGGTGGTCCCACCTAGCTATCTGAAGATGAATGTACTAACTACTGGGATATGTGGTGGTCCCACCTAGCTATCTGAAGATGAATGTACTAACTACTGAGATATGTGGTGGTCCCACCTAGCTATCTGAAGATGACTGTACTAACTACTGAGATATGTGGTGGTTCCACCTAGCTATCTGAAGATGACTGTACTAACTACTGAGATATGTGGTGGTCCCACCTAGCTATCTGAAGATGAATGTACTAACTACTGGGATATGTGGTGGTCCCACCTAGCTATCTGACGATGAATGTACTAACTACTGGGATATGTGGTGGTCCCACCTAGCTATCTGAAGATGAATGTACTAACTACTGGGATATGTGGTGGTCCCACCTAGCTATCTGAAGATGAATGTACTAACTACTGGGATATGTGGTGGTCCCACCTAGCTATCTGAAGATGAATGTACTAACTACTGGGATATGTGGTGGTCCCACCTAGCTATCTGAAGATGACTGTACTAACTACTGAGATATGTGGTGGTCCCACCTAGCTATCTGAAGATGAATGCACTAACTGTAAGTCTCTCTGGATAAGTCTCTCTGCTAAATGACCAACGTGTGTGTGTAGGTATCTGCAGGCGGACCCAGAGCACTTTGACCTACGTGATCTGAAGTGTAAGTTTGACGTGATCCTGCTGGAGCCTCCATTAGAGGAATACTACAGGGAGTCGGGAATACCTCACACCGAACGATACTGGAATTGGGATGACGTGAGTTACTGTTGGGGGGGGGGGGGGGATACTACAGGGAGTCAGGAATACCACACACCCAACGATACTGGGACTGGGATGACGTGAGTTACTGGGGGAGGGGGGGGATACTACAGGGAGTCAGGAATACCACACACCCAACGATACTGGGACTGGGATGACGTGAGTTACTGTTGGGGGGGGGGGGGGGGATACTACAGGGAGTCAGGAATACCACACACCCAACGATACTGGGACTGGGATGACGTGAGTTACTGTTGGGGGGGGGGGGGGATACTACAGGGAGTCAGGAATACCACACACCCAACGATACTGGGACTGGGATGACGTGAGTTACTGTTGGGGGGGGGGGGGGGGGATACTACAGGGAGTCAGGAATACCACACACCCAACGATACTGGGACTGGGATGACGTGAGTTACTGGGGGGGGGGGGGGGGGGGATACTACAGGGAGTCAGGAATACCACACACCCAACGATACTGGGACTGGGATGACGTGAGTTACTGGGGGAGGGGGGGGGGGGGGATACTACAGGGAGTCAGGAATACCACACACCCAACGATACTGGGACTGGGATGACGTGAGTTACTGTTGGGGGGGGGGGGGGGGGATACTACAGGGAGTCAGGAATACCACACACCCAACGATACTGGGACTGGGATGACGTGAGTTACTGTTGGGGGGGGGGGGGGGATACTACAGGGAGTCAGGAATACCACACACCCAACGATACTGGGACTGGGATGACGTGAGTTACTGGGGGAGGGGGGGGATACTACAGGGAGTCAGGAATACCACACACCCAACGATACTGGGACTGGGATGACGTGAGTTACTGTTGGGGGGGGGGGGGGGATACTACAGGGAGTCAGGAATACCACACACCCAACGATACTGGGACTGGGATGACGTGAGTTACTGGGGGGGGGGGGGATACTACAGGGAGTCAGGAATACCACACACCCAACGATACTGGGACTGGGATGACGTGAGTTACTGTTGGGGGGGGGGGGGGGATACTACAGGGAGTCAGGAATACCACACACCCAACGATACTGGGACTGGGATGACGTGAGTTACTGTTGGGGGGGGGGGATACTACAGGGAGTCAGGAATACCACACACCCAACGATACTGGGACTGGGATGACGTGAGTTACTGGGGGGGGGGGGGGGATACTACAGGGAGTCAGGAATACCACACACCCAACGATACTGGGACTGGGATGACGTGAGTTACTGTTGGGGGGGGGGGGGGATACTACAGGGAGTCAGGAATACCACACACCCAACGATACTGGGACTGGGATGACGTGAGTTACTGTTGGGGGGGGGGGGGGGGATACTACAGGGAGTCAGGAATACCACACACCCAACGATACTGGGACTGGGATGACGTGAGTTACTGTTGGGGGGGGGGGGGGGATACTACAGGGAGTCAGGAATACCACACACCCAACGATACTGGGACTGGGATGACGTGAGTTACTGTTGGGGGGGGGGGGGGGGATACTACAGGGAGTCAGGAATACCACACACCCAACGATACTGGGACTGGGATGACGTGAGTTACTGGGGGGGGGGGGGGGGGGGATACTACAGGGAGTCAGGAATACCACACACCCAACGATACTGGGACTGGGATGACGTGAGTTACTGTTGGGGGGGGGGGGGGGATACTACAGGGAGTCAGGAATACCACACACCCAACGATACTGGGACTGGGATGACGTGAGTTACTGGGGGGGGGGGGGGGATACTACAGGGAGTCAGGAATACCACACACCCAACGATACTGGGACTGGGATGACGTGAGTTACTGGGGGAGGGGGGGGGGGGGATACTACAGGGAGTCAGGAATACCACACACCCAACGATACTGGGACTGGGATGACGTGAGTTACTGGGGGAGGGGGGGGGGGGGGGATACTACAGGGAGTCAGGAATACCACACACCCAACGATACTGGGA
Organism: Coregonus lavaretus; assembly: GCF_964263955.1. Taxonomy (NCBI): domain Eukaryota; kingdom Metazoa; phylum Chordata; class Actinopteri; order Salmoniformes; family Salmonidae; genus Coregonus; species Coregonus lavaretus. The sequence continues at coordinate 103,064 of NW_028158088.1, forward strand.
CTGGGATGACGTGAGTTACTGGGGGGGGGGGGGGGGATACTACAGGGAGTCAGGAATACCACACACCCAACGATACTGGGACTGGGATGACGTGAGTTACTGTTGGGGGGGGGGGGGGGGATACTACAGGGAGTCAGGAATACCACACACCCAACGATACTGGGACTGGGATGACGTGAGTTACTGGGGGGGGGGGGGGGGATACTACAGGGAGTCAGGAATACCACACACCCAACGATACTGGGACTGGGATGACGTGAGTTACTGGGGGGGGGGGGGGGGGATACTACAGGGAGTCAGGAATACCACACACCCAACGATACTGGGACTGGGATGACGTGAGTTACTGTTGGGGGGGGGGGGGGGGGATACTACAGGGAGTCAGGAATACCACACACCCAACGATACTGGGACTGGGATGACGTGAGTTACTGGGGGGGGGGGGGGGATACTACAGGGAGTCAGGAATACCACACACCCAACGATACTGGGACTGGGATGACGTGAGTTACTGGGGGGGGGGGGGGGGGGGATACTACAGGGAGTCAGGAATACCACACACCCAACGATACTGGGACTGGGATGACGTGAGTTACTGTTGGGGGGGGGGGGGGGGATACTACAGGGAGTCAGGAATACCACACACCCAACGATACTGGGACTGGGATGACGTGAGTTACTGTTGGGGGGGGGGGGGGATACTACAGGGAGTCAGGAATACCACACACCCAACGATACTGGGACTGGGATGACGTGAGTTACTGTTGGGGGGGGGGGGGGGGGATACTACAGGGAGTCAGGAATACCACACACCCAACGATACTGGGACTGGGATGACGTGAGTTACTGTTGGGGGGGGGGGGGGGGATACTACAGGGAGTCAGGAATACCACACACCCAACGATACTGGGACTGGGATGACGTGAGTTACTGGGGGGGGGGGGGGGGGGATACTACAGGGAGTCAGGAATACCACACACCCAACGATACTGGGACTGGGATGACGTGAGTTACTGTTGGGGGGGGGGGGGGGGGGGATACTACAGGGAGTCAGGAATACCACACACCCAACGATACTGGGACTGGGATGACGTGAGTTACTGTTGGGGGGGGGGGGGGGGGGATACTACAGGGAGTCAGGAATACCACACACCCAACGATACTGGGACTGGGATGACGTGAGTTACTGGGGGGGGGGGGGGGGGGGGGGATACTACAGGGAGTCAGGAATACCACACACCCAACGATACTGGGACTGGGATGACGTGAGTTACTGGGGAGGGGGGGGGGGGGGGGGATACTACAGGGAGTCAGGAATACCACACACCCAACGATACTGGGACTGGGATGACGTGAGTTACTGGGGGGGGGGGGGGATACTACAGGGAGTCAGGAATACCACACACCCAACGATACTGGGACTGGGATGACGTGAGTTACTGTTGGGGGGGGGGGGGGGGATACTACAGGGAGTCAGGAATACCACACACCCAACGATACTGGGACTGGGATGACGTGAGTTACTGTTGGGGGGGGGGGGGGGGGATACTACAGGGAGTCAGGAATACCACACACCCAACGATACTGGGACTGGGATGACGTGAGTTACTGTTGGGGGGGGGGGGGGGATACTACAGGGAGTCAGGAATACCACACACCCAACGATACTGGGACTGGGATGACGTGAGTTACTGTTGGGGGGGGGGGGGGGGGGGGATACTACAGGGAGTCAGGAATACCACACACCCAACGATACTGGGACTGGGATGACGTGAGTTACTGTTGGGGGGGGGGGGGGGGATACTACAGGGAGTCAGGAATACCACACACCCAACGATACTGGGACTGGGATGACGTGAGTTACTGTTGGGGGGGGGGGGGGGATACTACAGGGAGTCAGGAATACCACACACCCAACGATACTGGGACTGGGATGACGTGAGTTACTGGGGGGGGGGGGGATACTACAGGGAGTCAGGAATACCACACACCCAACGATACTGGGACTGGGATGACGTGAGTTACTGTTGGGGGGGGGGGGGGGATACTACAGGGAGTCAGGAATACCACACACCCAACGATACTGGGACTGGGATGACGTGAGTTACTGTTGGGGGGGGGGGGATACTACAGGGAGTCAGGAATACCACACACCCAACGATACTGGGACTGGGATGACGTGAGTTACTGGGGGAGGGGGGGGGGGGGGATACTACAGGGAGTCAGGAATACCACACACCCAACGATACTGGGACTGGGATGACGTGAGTTACTGTTGGGGGGGGGGGGGGGATACTACAGGGAGTCAGGAATACCACACACCCAACGATACTGGGACTGGGATGACGTGAGTTACTGTTGGGGGGGGGGGGGGGGGGGATACTACAGGGAGTCAGGAATACCACACACCCAACGATACTGGGACTGGGATGACGTGAGTTACTGGGGGAGGGGGGGGGGGGGATACTACAGGGAGTCAGGAATACCACACACCCAACGATACTGGGACTGGGATGACGTGAGTTACTGGGGGAGGGGGGGGGGGGGATACTACAGGGAGTCAGGAATACCACACACCCAACGATACTGGGACTGGGATGACGTGAGTTACTGGGGGAGGGGGGGGGGGGATACTACAGGGAGTCAGGAATACCACACACCCAACGATACTGGGACTGGGATGACGTGAGTTACTGGGGGGGGGGGGGGGGATACTACAGGGAGTCAGGAATACCACACACCCAACGATACTGGGACTGGGATGACGTGAGTTACTGGGGGGGGGGGGGGGGATACTACAGGGAGTCAGGAATACCACACACCCAACGATACTGGGACTGGGATGACGTGAGTTACTGGGGGAGGGGGGGGGGGGGGGGGATACTACAGGGAGTCAGGAATACCACACACCCAACGATACTGGGACTGGGATGACGTGAGTTACTGTTGGGGGGGGGGGGGGATACTACAGGGAGTCAGGAATACCTCACACCCAACGATACTGGGACTGGGATGACGTGAGTTACTGGGGGAGGGGGGGGGGGGGGATACTACAGGGAGTCAGGAATACCACACACCCAACGATACTGGGACTGGGATGACGTGAGTTACTGGGGGGGGGGGGGATACTACAGGGAGTCAGGAATACCACACACCCAACGATACTGGGACTGGGATGACGTGAGTTACTGGGGGAGGGGGGGGGGATACTACAGGGAGTCAGGAATACCACACACCCAACGATACTGGGACTGGGATGACGTGAGTTACTGGGGGAGGGGGGGGGGGGGGATACTACAGGGAGTCAGGAATACCACACACCCAACGATACTGGGACTGGGATGACGTGAGTTACTGGGGGAGGGGGGGGGGGGGGGATACTACAGGGAGTCAGGAATACCACACACCCAACGATACTGGGACTGGGATGACGTGAGTTACTGGGGAGGGGGGGGGGGGGGATACTACAGGGAGTCAGGAATACCACACACCCAACGATACTGGGACTGGGATGACGTGAGTTACTGGGGGAGGGGGGGGGGATACTACAGGGAGTCAGGAATACCACACACCCAACGATACTGGGACTGGGATGACGTGAGTTACTGGGGGAGGGGGGGGGGGGGGGGGATACTACAGGGAGTCAGGAATACCACACACCCAACGATACTGGGACTGGGATGACGTGAGTTACTGGGGGGGGGGGGGGGGATACTACAGGGAGTCAGGAATACCACACACCCAACGATACTGGGACTGGGATGACGTGAGTTACTGGGGGAGGGGGGGGGGGGGATACTACAGGGAGTCAGGAATACCACACACCCAACGATACTGGAATTGGGATGACGTGAGTTACTGGGGGGGGGGGGGGATACTACAGGGAGTCAGGAATACCACACACCCAACGATACTGGGACTGGGATGACGTGAGTTACTGTTGGGGGGGGGGGGGGATACTACAGGGAGTCAGGAATACCACACACCCAACGATACTGGGACTGGGATGACGTGAGTTACTGGGGGGGGGGGGGGGGATACTACAGGGAGTCAGGAATACCACACACCCAACGATACTGGGACTGGGATGACGTGAGTTACTGTTGGGGGGGGGGGGGGATACTACAGGGAGTCAGGAATACCACACACCCAACGATACTGGGACTGGGATGACGTGAGTTACTGGGGGGGGGGGGGGGGGGGGATACTACAGGGAGTCAGGAATACCACACACCCAACGATACTGGGACTGGGATGACGTGAGTTACTGGGGGGGGGGGGGGGGGGATACTACAGGGAGTCAGGAATACCACACACCCAACGATACTGGGACTGGGATGACGTGAGTTACTGTTGGGGGGGGGGGGGGGATACTACAGGGAGTCAGGAATACCACACACCCAACGATACTGGGACTGGGATGACGTGAGTTACTGGGGGGGGGGGGGGGGGATACTACAGGGAGTCAGGAATACCACACACCCAACGATACTGGGACTGGGATGACGTGAGTTACTGGGGGGGGGGGGGGGATACTACAGGGAGTCAGGAATACCACACACCCAACGATACTGGGACTGGGATGACGTGAGTTACTGGGGGGGGGGGGGGGATACTACAGGGAGTCAGGAATACCACACACCCAACGATACTGGGACTGGGATGACGTGAGTTACTGTTGGGGGGGGGGGGGGGGGATACTACAGGGAGTCAGGAATACCACACACCCAACGATACTGGGACTGGGATGACGTGAGTTACTGGGGGGAGGGGGGGGGGGGGGGGATACTACAGGGAGTCAGGAATACCACACACCCAACGATACTGGGACTGGGATGACGTGAGTTACTGTTGGGGGGGGGGGGGGGGGGGGGGGATACTACAGGGAGTCAGGAATACCACACACCCAACGATACTGGGACTGGGATGACGTGAGTTACTGTTGGGGGGGGGGGGGGGGATACTACAGGGAGTCAGGAATACCTCACACCCAACGATACTGGGACTGGGATGACGTGAGTTACTGGGGGAGGGGGGGGGGGGGGATACTACAGGGAGTCAGGAATACCACACACCCAACGATACTGGGACTGGGATGACGTGAGTTACTGGGGGGGGGGGGGGGGATACTACAGGGAGTCAGGAATACCACACACCCAACGATACTGGGACTGGGATGACGTGAGTTACTGTTGGGGGGGGGGGGGGGGGATACTACAGGGAGTCAGGAATACCACACACCCAACGATACTGGGACTGGGATGACGTGAGTTACTGGGGGGGGGGGGGGGGGATACTACAGGGAGTCAGGAATACCTCACACCCAACGATACTGGGACTGGGATGACGTGAGTTACTGTTGGGGGGGGGGGGGGGATACTACAGGGAGTCAGGAATACCACACACCCAACGATACTGGGACTGGGATGACGTGAGTTACTGGGGGAGGGGGGGGGGGGGGATACTACAGGGAGTCAGGAATACCACACACCCAACGATACTGGGACTGGGATGACGTGAGTTACTGGGGGAGGGGGGGGGGGGATACTACAGGGAGTCAGGAATACCACACACCCAACGATACTGGGACTGGGATGACGTGAGTTACTGTTGGGGGGGGGGGGGGGATACTACAGGGAGTCAGGAATACCACACACCCAACGATACTGGGACTGGGATGACGTGAGTTACTGTTGGGGGTGGGGGGGGGGGGATACTACAGGGAGTCAGGAATACCACACACCCAACGATACTGGGACTGGGATGACGTGAGTTACTGGGGGGGGGGGGGGGGGATACTACAGGGAGTCAGGAATACCACACACCCAACGATACTGGGACTGGGATGACGTGAGTTACTGGGGGGGGGGGGGGGATACTACAGGGAGTCAGGAATACCACACACC